>NC_047519.1:38048270-38299682 GCF_902827115.2 Pseudochaenichthys georgianus
AAACACGTAATGAAATAAGACCCCACGGTTTGATGTGATGTGTGGGCTGTCTTTCATGTTGACACACAGGACAATGGGGGCTATCCTCCCTTATCCACAATGTAAAGTAACTCACAGCCTCTTCCCTCTTCTCTCTGTGAGGAGCAGCAGGTTCAGCTTTCAGAACAAAGTAACACAAAACTAAAATGGCATTAATTTTTTTAAATATGTCGTGTAGTAATAGATTTATTTATTTGTCTTCTCAAGAGAGGACAATTTAAATAAGTCAATTAATTAACAGTGGAAACAAACATGTGTTTGACTTTCATTAGTGAATGAAACTGTGTGCCCTTTATAGTCTGTGTCCAATATTGTGTATTTGTATATATTGTATATATATCCTGTATATATGCTAAGGTCCCGCTGCTGACACGATAGCAGTCATTTTGTGCGCATATGTGTAATTAAACCCATGATATCAAAATCTCACTCCAGCCAGGTCCCCGAAGTTGGCAACCCTGACACACACACACACACACACACACACAGACACGCCTACACACACATTTCTTGTTTGAAGTGCTCTTGTTTGGACACTGTGAATATGATATATTTGTCTAACAAACATTCATATATTTCCATGTCGGGCAGTTAGTTATTTTGTATGTAGGCTACATGTTAAGGCTACATGTTAAGATAGTATTCACAGCGGTCATACAGTACGCTTGTAGCTCAAGTTTTTCTTTTAATCAAACAGCATCCTATTGCTTTTTTTGAGTTTCTTGTTCAAGACCTTCTAAAAAGAGCTTTCTTTCAATGATACTGTGAATAAGATTGACCCTGGGTCTATTCTGCCGCTGTTTATACTACGAGTAGTGTTCGTTTATTTATTAGCAGCTAGTTAACGGCTACAAGTCCTAGCACCACTGTCCCTTTCACTGATGTTTATGGTACTAAAGTAATACCACAATACACTACTGCTATCTAACTACTTCTACTTTGATGTTACTGTTAACACTATTTATTACACAGCTTAGTTGAATACTCGACTCTGATTGGTCAACTTGGACATTTCAAAGGTTGTTAATACTCGATAGCACACTGCTGCTAAGCAAAACAATGGCCGTTGCTAAGGAGGAATAAGGCAGAGAAGGAGGTTAAAAGACAGAGACATCAGCAGAAGTACGTTGAAATGATCCCTTAGGTATTGCTGAAACTCCTTAATATTGCCACTATGTCCTTTACTATCAAATAGATAGTTGTTTCTGAGGATATAAAGAAGATTGCGAGCTAGCAATCTATGGAATAAAAAAATGTCGCATTTTAAAAATCAAACATATCCATTACAAATGTTTTGTAAGGAAGGGATGCATGCATGTGTTTATTGGACCTCAAGCTGTGTCGGTACTTTCAGTTAAACAGCATATCTATCTAACGGTCACTACAGCTGACATTAGCCGGGCTACAATGAAACATAGACGGGTTATTGTGAAATAAAACAACTCTACTTTGTAAAGGGATGATTTGTCATTCTTTCAAAATGTACAAAGGCTCTTCAATCCAGCATTTGTAATTATACGTGTTATTTTAGGCTCAAACATTAAAACTGCTTGCATTTGGTCCAAATCCAACATGTGTTCCACCGGTTAACTGAAACGTTGATTTTAATTCAATGCATCATAATCATAATTGTATAAGGTTAGTTGAAGGAACACATATTAGATTCAACATGATATTAGTGTCATCTGTTGACATAATATTGAATTAAAGTCATAGTTTCAGTGTACAGTATTAAACGTGTTATTTTAGGCCCAAACATTAACCTTAGACAACTCTGCTTATTTTTTAAGTAAATATAATTTTCTCCAAACTTGTCAGAATAAATCTCTTCAGGTTAACAGCTGCCTTAGACAGACATCCACATAGCTCATCTCTGCACTGATTATGAATGAATAACGTCCATCATATCCATGAATTCAGAGGTAAATGACATTACATGCAGCTCTTCTCACCGAAACAGCATCATATCCAAAGCAATGTGTCTAAAACTACCCTCTCCCTATGCATATAATCATTACTCAGCAAACTATTATACTGTTGATTCATGAATACCATCAACTACTGTTGGTGTCGTGAGCCATTTTGAGCTCATCTCCCCTGACCATCCCACCACATCCTTTAAGCATCATAGAAGCATCCAGAAGCAGCCTGGACATATTGCATTCAAGTGTTAATGCGACAGAAATGCTAGATTCCTGCTTCAGATGATTAATCATGGCCTCTTGTATTATTGCTGTGTGTGCGGATTGCAGCGGATTGCAGGGCCATGCTGTGGATGCACTTATTCTGCTCTGTTAACACATGATGTAGTAACCTGGTCCTATTGGGCCAGAACAGGCTGCAATGGGAAAGGGGAAATCAGGATCCACGCAACATCTGTAACATGTCCTCCTCTTCCTCACAAAGTGCTATTGTGTTTTTAAAGGCTGGGCTTGTACACAGGGGATTCCGCAGACAACACACGCTACATATAGACGCACACACACCCTCCTTACGCACCTATGCCTGTCACACACACGCACACACACACACACACACACACACACACACACACCACACACACACAACACACACACACACACACACACACACACACACACACACACACACACACACACACACACACACACCACACACACACACACACACACACACACACACACACACAGCTGCAGTGATGTAAATAATCAAAACGCCTCTCGTAACAGCAGAATCAGGTAGAACAATCTATCTATTTTCGAATCAATTACACCAGTTTGACATCATTTACCAATGAATTGACCTAATACAGATTAAGAAAGTCAACATATGGTGACTTTACCCTCCATCATCTCCCTAGAAGAGCAGTATAGCAGACCCCAGGCCAGCTGGCGTCTCCTTCCATCTGCCCCTGTGAGGATGGAGCTCCTGTAATAAAGACAGGTGATGCACGAAATCTCATAAACAGGCCCGTACCCGCTGATGTTTGCCGATGGAGGTCCGGGACCGACTCGGGTCTGAGTGTAATCCCTCCTCTGGGTGTGTGTGTGCGGGCTCTGTCAGTCCCCGTAAGGCCTGGGGAGTGTGAAGACGGGGAATAGCAGAGAAGAAGAAGATGGAGAAGAAGAGGAAGAAGGAGCAGCGCAGATCAGCAGCGTTCAGATCATGGTTCAGATACACCGACACTGAGACGCGTTCACTGCTGTCGGATATTACAGCAGCCGGATGGCACGCCTACGCATCTCTCTCTCTCTCTCTCTCTCTCTCTCTCTCTCTCTCTCTCTCTCGCTCGCTCTCTCTCTCTCCTCGAGAAATAAATCTTGCCACACGAATATTGTGTTGCCTTTACGTGGTCCTGGTAAATTCGGGGTTCCAAATGTACAGTGGTGTAAAGTATAGGCTAAGTAAGTACAGTGTGCTTAAGTATGATTTTGAGTTATTAGTACTTTACTTGAGTAATTTAATATTATGCTACTTTCTTCATCTACTCCCCTACAGTTCAGAAGTAAATGGTGTACTTCTCCTCCACTACATGTATTTAATCCCTTTGGTTACTTTACAGATCTGGATGAATGATGGTAAATCTAACCAAGTGTTGAATCAGACTTTAGTTCCACCTGGAGTAAATCCACCAGCTACCCTGCAGTCTACAAAGCCATTCAGACTAGCTGCTCCTTCACCAGCTTTGAGAACACTTTCATGATCAATCATTATAAAACATATATATATATTATTCTGAAATGGACCAATCTGCACAATGACTACTTTTACTGTCGCTACTTTCACTATATTTTGATGAGAATACTTTTCTACTTTCACTTGAGGAACATTTTGAATGCAGGACTTTTTATTCCTACGATGTTTTACTTGTACTTTAACTTAAGTATAAGATCTAAGTACTTCTCCCACCTCATCTGAACATTGTTATTAAATGTGTTATTTTAGACTCAAACATTCCAATTTGACACCTCTACTGCTTCATTTTTTAAGTAAATATAATTTTATCCAAACTTGTCAGAATAAATTAGAGTTGCTTTATATACAGACATCCACATATATCCAACCCGGTATCACGGCAAGACGTGAACATGTGACGATTTACCATGCTGGGAGACGTGAAGATGTCACGATTTCAAACGTGACAGTTACACGGTATTGTTAACCCATGTTAACCAGTGGAGAAATAACCGGAAATACCAACCAAATGCTACCCCGACGTAATGATTTATTTTGTAATAGTCACACTCTATTACGCCGATTTTCTTGTTGCCCCAGCTGGTCGACACCTCTTTTAGCAGAAACAAAGTCTACATTAATGTATTAAATCGATGTTAATCCGTGTGTGTGAATGAGTGACGTGACGTTGTGCGATTGAGTTGCCAGGCAACAGCTTCGGTTCATGTTAATTTACAAACTCTTCAACTACAACCGTAGTTATATTTAAAAACATGTTAGAAGGCCTCACAAAATACTTTAATGCAAATTCAAATGTAAATGTGAAGGAATGTGTGTATAACAAATACATCGGTCATAAACTAAACCGGAAACAGACGTAGGCAAGATCCTCAGTCTCGATGATTGGATGGTTTAGCCGCAATGCATGCTGGGATTGGTGTTTATGTGATGTGAAATCTGAAAAACGTTTTTTAAAAATACAATAATACTTTATTCCGAGTGTGCTTGCTTTTTCTCTTTGAAAGTCATCACATAACGGCATTGTAATACATTGTTCCGGCTGCATTAATATTACATATCTGCCGTAGTTTCTCTATTTATAGAGCCCTGATGAGAAGACTTATGGACAAACAGGAGAAACTGCCGCCAAAACTGAAGATGTGACGTGGATCATAATATATAAGCAATTAAACAACATCTTACTTTCTTTTCACACAATACGTCTCCTTGCAGTATCAACACTAATTCGGCTGACTTTTATATTTGATCCAATTGGTAGATAGGCTGTATTTACACCATAACGGTGCACAGCTGATAGAAAGGGACACCTAGTGGTTAAAGCACGTTATTATTTTATTATTATATATTAATAGGATCCCTATAAAGTATATTCATTAATCGTTATTCTCTACGAATAGTTCATTAAAGACTGTATATAATGACTAGTTTGCACATCCCTTTCAAGATGTTCTAAGCTAAGGTTTATTGACATATCATATTATACACAACTACTGTATGCAATGAATGAAGAACTTGGGTCGCAGGTTCCTCAACAGTGCATTACAAGACATCTATCAATATGTGTGTGTACTCCACCATTAAACTGTCATTCTGCACATTTCTTATACTTTCTACATACATCTTATAAGAGTATAATACATATGTATAATATCAGTTTAATAATAAACAAATAATAAACAAATACGTGCTGAAACATAGTTAACATTGCAGGAAAGCAATATATTAGACGTTAAGTACTTTGTCAGGCTTAATATTTATCTTTAGATACAAATGTCACTGTGTGTGCTGTGTGCTCTGCATGTGTGACCATTAAAGAATCAGAATACCTTTATTAGTTCCACAGAGGGGAAATGTGCAGCGTTACAGCAGGAAAGAGCCACAGACAGCTTAGTGTTGCATATCTTACATGCGTTAAAAAAGTACTAAGTTATAATATAATAAACAAATTATGCTAAAAAAAAGATAAAAAGTTACATAATTTTCAAAAATACAGATAAAAAACAAAACGGCATATATATATATATATATATATATTGATTTAGTGGCCAGGTATAAATGACACAGTTATTAATGGCATATATATATTGCACATATAGCACATATAGCACAAAGTTGGTTTGTATTTAGCAGCAAGGGGTGTTATAGTCTGTGTTGTGGTGTGTGTAGGAGGGTCTACTAGGGGCAGTGCTGGTTGTACTGACCGCTGCAGGAAGGAAGAACCTGCGGTTTCAAGAGGGTTTCATCCCTCCATATTCTTCTTAAAGCTTTTTTCTTATTCAAAAGAAGACCTTAACCTAAAGTACTCTTTAATGTTTAAATTAAGCCTTATTAGTTTGTCTGTTTTGCACATCCTCTTATTAATTTCTAATAATAAAATAAGACAATTCAATAACGTGCTTTAACCACCAGGTGTCCCTTTCTATCAGCTGTGCACCGTTATGGTGTAAATACAGCCTATCTACCAATTGGATCAAATATAAAAGTCAGCCGAATTAGTGTTGATACTGCAAGGAGACGTATTGTGTGAAAAGAAATGTAAGATGTTGTTTAATTGCTTATATATTTATGATCCACGTCACATCTTCAGTTTTGGCGGCAGTTCTCCTGTTTGTCTGGAAGTCTTCTCATCAGGGCTCTATAAATAGAGAACTACGGCAGATATGTAATATGTAATGCAGCCGAACCGTGTATTACAATGCCGTTATGTGATGACTTTCAAAGAGAAAAGCAAGCACACTCGGAATAAATTATTATTGTATTTTTAAAAAACGTTTTCAGATTTCACATCACATAAACACCACATCCCAGCATGCATTGCGGCTAAACCATCCAATCATCGAGCTGAGGATCTTGCCGACATCTGTTTCCGGTTTCGTTGATGACCGATGTATTTTGTTATACACACATTCCTTCACATTTACATTTTAATTTGCATTAAAGTATTTCGTGAGGCCTTCTAACATGTTTTTAAATATAACTACGGTTGTAGTTGAAGAGTTTGTAAATTAACATGAACCGAAGCTGTTGCCTGGCAACTCAATCGCACAACGTCCGTTAATTCCACATTCACACACATGGATTAACATCGATTTAATACATTAATGTAGCCTTTGTTTCTGCTAAAAGAGGTGTCGACCAGCTGGGGCAACAAGAAAATCGAGTAGAGTGTGACTATTAAAAAATAAATCATTACGTCGGAGTAGCATTTGGTTGGTATTTCCGGTTATTTCTCCACTGGTTAACATGGGTTAACAATACCGTGTAACTGTCACGTTTGAAGGGACGAAATCGTGACATCTTCACGTCTCCCAGCATGGTAAATCGTCACATGTTCACGTCTTGCCGTGATACCGGGTTGGTTTCAGCACCATACAGGAAGTGAAATACTCTATGCTCGATTATGGCACACAAATGGGTTTTATTCCACAACAAATGTGGTAAGGTAACACGTGAAGGGCAAGCAATTCATCCCTAATGCACATACAGTAAGGCAAGTTTATTTATATAGCACCTTTCAACACAAGGCAATTCAAAGTGCTTTACAAAAATGAAAGACCTTAAGAGCATAAAGAAATAGTGCAGCGGAAACACATTATAAACATTAAGAAACAAAGATAATGAGAGTTGAATAACGCAGGTACATGAATAACAGTTACAGGGCAGTGTGAGATGTGAATAGTTCAATTAAAAGCAGCGGCAAAAAGAAAAGTGTTCAGCCTGGATTTAAAAGTAGTGAGAGTTGCAGCGGACCTGCAGGTTTCTGGGAGTTTGTTCCAGATGTTTGGAGCATAATAACTGAACCATGTTTAGTTGTGACTCTGGGGACAGAAAGCGGACCTGAAGACCTGAGAGATCATGGTTCATAATTTAGATCAGAAATGTATTTTGGGCCTTAACCATTCAAAGCTTTGTAGACCAGCAACAGTATTTTGAAATCATTTATTTGACAGACAGGAAGCCAGAGTAAAGACTTCAGAACAGGACTGACATGTGATGTATCAACCTCTCCCCCTTTAGGAGCTGGAGGGTGGTCTCCTCTCTCCTCAGACGGCTATCAGTGGCTAGAGGTCGACCTCGGAGAGCGGACCACGATCAGCGCCGTGGCAACGCAGGGACGCTACGGCAGCTCTGATTGGCTGACGTCGTACCTGCTGGTGTTCAGCGACACGGGAAACAACTGGAAGCAGTACAGACAGGAGGACAGCATCGGGGTGAGTGCAAAGGGCGCCGTTTCCTCAAGGAGACATTGTGCATGTATTTAACAATAGTGGGGCACAGCATATAACAATGGTTCATTTTCATTCAGAAGTGGGTCATTCTGTCTGATTCTGACTGATTGTAGATTTTGTTGAATTGTTAATTTTCACTGACTGTTGTGCTTCTACTAATACGCCACATAGTCAAAGGCTTTGTTTGTCTATTTAATGATTGTGTTAATGGTGTTGTAGAAAATAGCAAACTACAGCAGAAAAATAAATATCAAATATAAATGTCTGGAGTGATGTGATAAAGTCGGAAGTCAAAGAGTTGATTTTTTACTAATTTTAACGGATCGTCAAGTTCAGACTTTTTTGAATGGTTCATTGTTTCCTCAAATCGACACAGAGAAGAAGATTGGACCTTTTTTAGAGGAATGAGACAAAGACTGGGGGGCCTTGCCCACCAGTGAGGACCTTGTAGCCTTCTCAGGCTGGGTATCACTAGCAAAAAATGTCATATCTTTAAAACTAGATTGTTGGAACTGTGGAAAACTAAACTTTAGGAGTTTTCCAATAATTAGCAACATAAAATGACTGTTTCTTTCAATGGAGTCTGGTGGCTTCGAGGAGAGCATGTTAAATGTGTGTTTTGTACACCAAATCATTCCAAATCCGTCTTTATTTTAATGAATAATAATAATAATAATAATAATAATAATACATTTATTTTGGGGGGCGCCTTTCAAAACACCCAAGGACACCTTACAGGGTTACAGATTTACAATTTACATTTACAATTTTACCTTACAAATTAAAACAGTCGATTTAGTGAAGTATCAGCCAGGGTAAGACAAACAACAGGAAATTGACTACAAAAGGACACAGGGTACAGATTATAGAGAAAATGCCAGTTTGAATAATGAATACATCTTAAGAAGCAGAAAAGGGGAAAACTTGTGTCAGGCCAGCCGTAATTCCTGCTGTTTGGAGCTGCTGATCAATACCTGTCTACTGCACAGATCCAATAGTTAAAGGTGATTTGAACACAATTAAAGACAAAATATATTAACAGGTGTCATCGGAATTATTTTTGTCAAAGTGTGAGACTTTGCCATCTTACTGTTAAACTCTTGTATGAGCACACACAGGACTGCAGGTTCAGTATCATAATATGTGAGTGAAAATAAACCACCGTCATTACAGCTTATTTCCCAGCACGACCACAGTGTATTTACAGCAGGCCGGTCTGCAGGGATCAGTCCATCCTGAGCAGATAATCACATCACCAGGAGCCTTTGACTCTTCATTAATAATGGATGAGCAATGAAAGAGCTCTGCTGACAGCGCGGACCTGTTGCCAAAACACTTAAGCAGCTGTTGAAGGACATGGAGCGAAGCGGCAGCCGAGCGGAGCGGCAGCCGAGCGGCACTTTCCTGGCTGGGACCACGCAGCCTGGAGCACAGCCACGCACTGAAACCAACGAGGGGAAACTGTCGGAACTCTGATACTTTTATGCACATGCTGCGGTGCTGTTATGCACATGTGTTTGAGAGGCAAGTGACAATAAAGACACATGGGTGAATTGAAGTGGTGTCTGGTGTGCAGGGGAGATAACAGAAGCTAACAGGATGTTGTGCCAGATGCTTTTTATAGCATGTTGAGTGTTATTTAAAAATAAATAGGAAGAGTCACAGGAATAGTTTGACATACTGCTTAGTTCAACAGTTGCATCTGGTTTGTTTAATCTGTACTGGAAACTTCTGAAGCAATGGAGACTCAGAGAGACACGAGGAGAGCAGGAACCTTGATGGCAAACACTGATGGTTTATTTGGAGCTTCGGCCGGAGAATTCACAAGACGTACCACGAGTTGACACAGAAGATACCAAACCATTTCTGAAGATCTCTACCCCAGACCCATGCATTCAGCTGGTTCTGAGAGAAGAATCAACATGCTGCATAACAAGATATAACACCTCTATGAGCTGACGCCAACAGGCAGGAACAGGGAGGCAACACACTGAGAGCACAGCAGCCAAGGTCGCAGGCCTGTGCTCAGCGAGGGCCGTACACACTGATCAACGGGTCAACGTGATGGACAAAGTGTAGTAACCTTTCAGTTTAATGTTTGTGCCAATTTGCCAAGTAATTTAGGTGAAATGTGTCCAATCAATTAATCTCCCACTTTCTTATAAATCCCAGACGGATAAACAGTTCTCTGTGTGTGTTTCCAGTCCTTCCCAGGTAACAGTAATGCAGACAGTGTGGTTCAGTACAAGCTGCAGCAGCCGGCCGTCGCTCGCTTCCTCCGCCTCCTCCCTCTGGCCTGGAACCCCAGCGGGAGGATCGGACTCCGGCTGGAGACCTACGGGTGTCCTTACAGTAAGACTTCTCTTCTTTATTGTTAGAAATGCACACCTTACCTGTTCTGCAGCAGGAATATTGCAGGAATTAATTTGTAAAATTACCAAAATACCGTTTAATGTTGAAGCGAGGGTCTCTGGGAGATTTATGTATGTGTGAGACTTTGACTGTTCACCCTGCTTTAATACATAATGATCATCTACCTTATCATTTCAATACTTAATAATAGCTTATAGTGCCTTATTTTGTCTTATATTGGCATGTTTTTCAGCATTCATGCAGCAAGAGATAATTAGGCTTCATGCCAACTATTGTCCCTAATTCATGTTTTAATTATTTCCTGTTTAAACATTGACAACATCATGTTTCACACTTTTCTCCTGAAAACCTGAAACCATATGGTGTTAACAGCAGTTTAATGGATTCTGTTTGGAGTGTGATTTGCATTTGCAAATTAAACATTGACTGCAAAACACAATATCTGCAAAGTCTGTTGCAACACAACACAATTGGCCTGGTATCAGGCGATTTCCTTTAAAACATAATTGTTGTTGCAAATTAGATACATAATCGTAATTTACGTAAAAGTCCTAATTTGCCTTTCTGAAAACATGTGAGGTAAGTATATCTCACACAAATTAAACCCTTAGTGATTTACCTTAGTGATTTACTCCTCTTCATCCCGCTCCAGAAACATTGAGACGATTTCGTTCGAGAAGGGTCTGTCTATTTTTCTGGGGGTTTTTTAGCGTGGAGATTTTCTCATCAATAAATAAAAACACTAACATCTTAAAAAAACGATATCTTATAGCTACATGTAAAAAAAAAAAATAGTTACAGTCTAATTTAGTTTTTAGAGAAAAGTTAACCATTCATCCAGATGTGGTTTGGTCAAAGGACCCCAAGTTAGTATTGACTTGAATGCTTCCCTACTGTGAGACAGCACAATATGAAGTACTGATATGACTCAAAGCTCTGACTGCCTCTGTCTCTCTTTGTGTCTTCCAGCCTCTGATGTGGTGGGTTTGGACGGCAGCAGCAGTCTGGTGTTCAGGTTGACCCCCGACCCGAGGCCGACGTCCAGAGAGGTCGTCTCTCTGAAGTTTAAAACCCTGAGGAATTCTGGGACGCTGCTGCATGCGGAGGGAGAGAGAGGGAGAGGACTCAGCCTGGAGTTAGAGAGAGGAAAGCTGCAGCTGCTGCTCAGACAAGGTACCTCACACAATATACAGATATCTACACTACCGAGCAATACTGACATATATTATGTAAGTAGTGAGTAAGTAACATTTATTTATAAAGCGCTTTTCCCAGACAGTCACAAAGTGCTTGACAAAGCATTAAAACATCATACGAATCATAAAAGATGAAATGACCACACAAGCCACGCGTTAAGAAGTGCTAAAAACACAATGCATTGTGAAAAACACAACACACAATCAAAACAGAATACAAACATAGAATACAATAGAATAAAAGCACACAAGTTACCCAAACGCCTGCCCTATTTAAAAGCGTCTACAGAGTCAGCGGACCGTGGGTGAGCGGGCACAGCGTTCCATATTATAGGAGCCACGGCCTCGAACGCTCGATGTCTTGTACATTGGAGAATAACACAACAATCTCTATGAATACCGGGTTTATCTGCAGAAATATTGGGAGATATACGGACATGGCAAACAAGAGAAGTGGTAGGCTTCAGAAGCTTGCAGTATATTGTTGACATCGTTGGTAACAATTGAAACATGGCTGAAACAACTTGATCAGCACGAAGAGATGTAGTGTCTTGTCATGTCCTCTGCGGGCCTCTCTGTGGGCCTCTCTGCGGGCGTACTGGTGGAGAACTTCTCTATAAGGTGGAGGACAATATAAACCCCTCTGAGATAACTTCCGATTGGGTGAGATGGGCGACACGCACGCTGCCGCCTGATTGGTTTAAACCTCGGCTCTCGCTCCGCTGCTGCGTCTCTGTCTAGTTGCAGCCGTGATGGATGGGATCCGTTCACTGTAGCATGTGTTAGGGCCGGACTCTGTAGGACTTGATGCATGGCTTACAGACTGTACAGAGGGAGGTGTGTGTGTGTGTGTGTGTGTGTGTGTGTGTGTGTGTGTGTGTGTGTGTGTGTGTGTGTGTGTGTGTGTGTGTGTGTGTGTGTGTGTGTGTGTGTGTGTGTGTGTGTGTGTGTGTGTGTGTGTGTGTGTGTGTGTGTGTGTGTGTGTGTGTGTGTGTGTGTGTGTGTGTGTGGTTAAACTAGAGGCCGCCTTGCTGAATCATCACCATATGGCTCACCTCTCATCAGGAACCCCATCTGGCTGCTGAAATACTTTATCCATCCATCCCCTCCCCTCATTCTCTCTCTACCTCCCTCACTCACTCCTTTCCTTTTTCTTTGCCTTCTTCACCCTCTTTCTTTTGCATTTTACAACTCCCAAAACCTTCTGTTACCCCTGCATCATTATATTTGTCTTTTCCTCTGTCGAACTTTCAGCCCTGTGTTTTTTTATACATACATACTTATCTTTCTTTTATCCATCTTTAGAGGGGCCCTCATGTTCAGGTGTATATCAGTGTGTAGTGTCTCTACTTTAAAGAGTCCTCTCCTGCTGATGTTCAGGTGTATATCAGTATGTAGTGTCTCTACTTTAAAGAGTCCTCTCCTGCTGATGTTCAGGTGTATATCAGTATGTAGTGTCTCTACTTTAAAGAGTCCTCTCCTGCTGATGTTCAGGTGTATATCAGTATGTAGTGTCTCTACTTTAAAGAGTCCTCTCCTGCTGATGTTCAGGTGTATATCAGTATGTAGTGTCTCTACTTTAAAGAGTCCTCTCCTGCTGATGTTCAGGTGTATATCAGTATGTAGTGTCTCTACTTTAAAGAGTCCTCTCCTGCTGATGTTCAGGTGTATATCAGTATGTAGTGTCTCTACTTTAAGAGTCCTCTCCTGCTGATGTTCAGGTGTATATCAGTATGTAGTGTCTCTACTTTAAAGAGTCCTCTCCTGCTGATGTTCAGGTGTATATCAGTATGTAGTGTCTCTACTTTAAAGAGTCCTCTCCTGCTGATGTTCAGGTGTATATCAGTATGTAGTGTCTCTACTTTAAAGAGTCCTCTCCTGCTGATGTTCAGGTGTATATCAGTATGTAGTGTCTCTACTTTAAAGAGTCCTCTCCTGCTGATGTTCAGGTTCATATCAGTATGTAGTGTCTCTACTTTAAAGAGTCCTCTCCTGCTGATGTTCAGGTGTATATCAGTATGTAGTGTCTCTACTTTAAAGAGTCCTCTCCTGCTGATGTTCAGGTGTATATCAGTATGTAGTGTCTCTACTTTAAAGAGTCCTCTCCTGCTGATGTTCAGGTGTATATCAGTATGTAGTGTCTCTACTTTAAAGAGTCCTCTCCTGCTCATGTTCAGGTGTATATCAGTATGTAGTGTCTCTACTTTAAAGAGTCCTCTCCTGCTGATGTTCAGGTGTATATCAGTATGTAGTGTCTCTACTTTAAAGAGTCCTCTCCTGCTGATGTTCAGGTGTATATCAGTATGTAGTGTCTCTACTTTAAAGAGTCCTCTCCTGCTGATGTTCAGGTGTATATCAGTATGTAGTGTCTCTACTTTAAAGAGTCCTCTCCTGCTGATGTTCAGGTGTATATCAGTATGTAGTGTCTCTACTTTAAAGAGTCCTCTCCTGCTGATGTTCAGGTGTATATCAGTATGTAGTGTCTCTACTTTAAAGAGTCCTCTCCTGCTGATGTTCAGGTGTATATCAGTATGTAGTGTCTCTACTTTAAAGAGTCCTCTCCTGCTGATGTTCAGGTGTATATCAGTATGTAGTGTCTCTACTTTAAAGAGTCCTCTCCTGCTGATGTTCAGGTGTATATCAGTATGTAGTGTCTCTACTTTAAAGAGTCCTCTCCTGCTGATGTTCAGGTGTATATCAGTATGTAGTGTCTCTACTTTAAAGAGTCCTCTCCTGCTGATGTTCAGGTTCATATCAGTATGTAGTGTCTCTACTTTAAAGAGTCCTCTCCTGCTGGTGTTCAGGTGTATATCAGTATGTAGTGTCTCTACTTTAAAGAGTCCTCTCCTGCTGATGTTCAGGTGTATATCAGTATGTAGTGTCTCTACTTTAAAGAGTCCTCTCCTGCTGATGTTCAGGTGTATATCAGTATGTAGTGTCTCTACTTTAAAGAGTCCTCTCCTGCTGATGTTCAGGTGTATATCAGTATGTAGTGTCTCTACTTTAAAGAGTCCTCTCCTGCTGATGTTCAGGTTCATATCAGTATGTAGTGTCTCTACTTTAAAGAGTCCTCTCCTGCTGATGTTCAGGTGTGTATCAGTATGTAGTGTCTCTACTTTAAAGAGTCCTCTCCTGCTGATGTTCAGGTGTATATCAGTATGTAGTGTCTCTACTTTAAAGAGTCCTCTCCTGCTGATGTTCAGGTGTATAGCAGTATGTAGTGTCTCTACTTTAAAGAGTCCTCTCCTGCTAATGTTCAGGTGTATATCAGTATGTAGAGTCTCTACTTTAAAGAGTCCTCTCCTGCTGATGTCCAGGTGTATATCAGTATGTAGTGTCTCTACTTTAAAGAGTCCTCTCCTGCTGATGTTCAGGTGTATATCAGTATGTAGTGTCTCTACTTTAAAGAGTCCTCTCCTGCTGATGTCCAGGTGTATATCAGTATGTAGTGTCTCTACTTTGAAGAGTCCTCTCCTGCTGATGTTCAGGTGTATATCAGTATGTAGTGTCTCTACTTTAAAGAGTCCTCTCCTGCTGATGTTCAGGTGTATATCAGTATGTAGTGTCTCTACTTTAAAGAGTCCTCTCCTGCTGATGTTCAGGTGTATATCAGTATGTAGTGTCTCTACTTTAAAGAGTCCTCTCCTGCTGATGTGCAGGTGTATATCAGTATGTAGTGTCTCTACTTTAAAGAGTCCTCTCCTGCTGATGTTCAGGTGTATATCAGTGTGTAGTGTCTCTACTTTAAAGAGTCCTCTCCTGCTGATGTTCAGGTGTATATCAGTATGTAGAGTCTCTACTTTAAAGAGTCCTCTCCTGCTGATCTTCAGGTGTATATCAGTATGTAGTGTCTCTACTTTAAAGAGTCCTCTCCTGCTGATGTTCAGGTGTATATCAGTATGTAGTGTCTCTACTTTAAATAGTCCTCTCCTGCTGATGTTCAGGTGTATATCAGTATGTAGTGTCTCTACTTTAAAGAGTCCTCTCCTGCTGATGTTCAGGTGTATATCAGTATGTAGTGTCTCTACTTTAAAGAGTCCTCTCCTGCTGATGTTCAGGTGTATATCAGTATGTAGTGTCTCTACTTTAAAGAGTCCTCTCCTGCTGATGTTCAGGTGTATATCAGTATGTAGTGTCTCTACTTTAAAGAGTCCTCTCCTGCTGATGTTCAGGTGTATATCAGTATGTAGTGTCTCATTGTCTCCTTGCTTCAATGTTCAAAAAGCTCTTTATTGTTCTCATACTTCCTGTGCTGCAGCACCTCTTTTCACCCTCTGTCTGAAACCAGAGCCCAGTCTGCTCTGATTGGTTATCTGGCCGGCTCTGTTGTGATTGGTCTACCGCTTAGAGATGTCCGGCCCCTTATCTTATCTAATAAGCTAATAATAACATATTATCTCCATGATATTAATGACCCCCTTCTGTGTTGCCATCCGACTTAATGTTTCCTTTACGGTGACCAGTCGCTTTTTAATATTTTCCTGGCACGTTGAGGCTCCCATCAGGAAGTCACCTATTGGTTTCTGCTGACCCACATCACCATTCATATAAACATCTCACTCAAGGACTCACTGAGTAAATGTATTTGTAATCCCTGTTGACCGTGTTACTTCATCCAAGAAGTAAAGATAAGCCACATGGAGGAAAATAAAGAGAGAGCGACAAAGACAAAGTCACATTTGATCTCTGTATATTAACGTTAATTCATGGACTTCTCCTATTTATTCCACCGTCGTCTTTCCAGTCATGAAATCAAATGTTCAAAGAAACAACCGTAAGATCCTCTCCTTGTACATCCAACAGCATCTTATTTGTTTTAAAGTGTTGCTATTCTCATATTGATTTCACTGTGATGTCTTCTCTTCTTCACTATAGATGAATTCGTGTTCTTCATATAAGCTGCAGACAAATACACCTCTCATAAAATGGACTGCAATATCAGAAAATATCCATCATCATTAAAGTGTCTCTGTTTCTCTCTTTGAAGTCTCCTAAAGATGATCAAATGCATTGTCATGGTGACTGTATTCAGCTCTTCATCAGAAGCAGTGTTTCTCCCACAGTACTGCACGGGATGCAGAAATGAATCCATCAATTTGGACGTTGCTCATGAATCATTAACGATGTCTCGCCATGTTTCCGCTGCAGTTTCTCATATTCTGCATTATGACATATCTCGCTTTGGTTCTCAGATTCTACGACGCTGCTCAGAATCTGATTATATTATTCATCCCACGGGAACATTGTTTGTGTCAGTTTTTTAATAAATAGAAATTATTACAAATTGATACATATATTTATTAAATATGTTAAAGTATAAATGTGCATGAAAAATATAAAATACATTTAAATATGTGTGCGTAGGTTTAAAAAAAGGGTCGTTGGGTGTGGTGTGTTGTTCTATCTCCTTCTATTTTCTTTTACATTTATTAGTTATTCTTCATATTTTTTGTGTGAATTCTTTCTTCATTATTAATTTTAAATTATTTATGTAAAACAAAATGCTTAAGTGAAATGTAAAAAAAAATACATACAAACATAACATATGCTGTATACAGGGGAAACTACACTATTCATCAAAGTAAATAATATGTTATTGGCCTGGTGCTAAGTTATTCTTGTGTGTCATATTTTGCATTTTGTCTTTTTGTTTATGTATGTCTGTAAGTTGTTGCTGTTGTCGGGACCCCCTTGAAAACGAGATGGTGCATCTCAAGGGGTTTATCCCAATCAATAAACATTTCTATATATATTATTTTGACATATTGTCAGACAATGTAAAAAAACTACTTTATTCTAAGTTTCTAAAATCTCAATTTTCTACAGCCTCTCTCCACCTCACCTCTTCTCTTGCAGGCAGGACTTCTTCCTCTGAGCCCCGGCGTCTCTCCTCCCTCGGCAGCCTGCTGGACGATCGGCACTGGCATCATTTAGCGGTGGAGCGGCGCAGCTCTCACCTCAACCTCACTGTGGACAAACACACGGAGAGGATTCAGATCCCCGCAGAGTTCAGCCACTGGCGCATCCAGCAGGTGGGGGAGCACACAGGAGAACATGCATCCACACCTTGATGCAATCGGGACACTCAAGTATCCAAGCCCTAAATGCTCATTTTAGAGCCAGACATATGTAGGTTTTGTATTTTCTTCTTTATTGTGCTTGCAACCCTCTGAATATCTCTGTCTCTCTGTGTCTTCATCCAGCTGAGTGTGGGGGCAGTCCAGAGCCTCGGCTCTCAGAAACCAGTCGTCTCTCAGAGGGGTTTTCATGGCTGCCTTGAAAACGTGTTGTTCAACGGCCTCAACTTGATAGATCTAGCCAAACACAAAGACCACCAAGTTACCCTCATGGTAAGTTCACTTA
This sequence comes from Pseudochaenichthys georgianus, assembly GCF_902827115.2. NCBI lineage: Eukaryota > Metazoa > Chordata > Actinopteri > Perciformes > Channichthyidae > Pseudochaenichthys > Pseudochaenichthys georgianus. The sequence goes on from NC_047519.1 coordinate 38,066,146, forward strand.
GTTAAACACGACCACATGCACTGAGGGGGCACGGCTTCAATCACTGGGCACTGTAACACAAATCCACCTCTGAACGTGGTCCTTCAGAAAGTTACTCTTTCAGCACATATTAAATATTCTGCGGTGTGTGTTTTGGTGACTCTTGTGACTTCTAACTGATTATTAAACATCCTATTTAATTTCTGTTTTATCATGCACTTTTATGCTGAGAATATTTGTATGCTGTTTGTATATTTTTTTCATATTTAGGTGTGGAGAGCTGAGCGTACACATTTCATCGTACAGCGCAACATACTGTACATAGACAATAACAAACATATCTTAAATACAAACATGACCAAAGAGCAGCATGTTCATTTTTAACTTTGTGAATTTGTATTTAGTTTAAAGTAATAAGGTTGTTTTATTTAAGTGTTTTGTTATTGGTGATTTTGTGCGAAACAATTGCCAACGTGCGTTTGTGTTTTGATAAGAATCGTTGTGTCTCTACTGGGATTCAATCAATGTGTTACAGATTGTTAAGCGCTCTTAGAGACATTAGTGGTTTGTGATGTTGGGCTGTATAAATGACATTGAAATGATTGATTGATTGAATCGAAGTGGTGGCATATGTGACCTGCTCTATCGAAATCAGTCGCATTGACCCGATGTAAGGATTTGCAGTACTCCATTCCTTCTGCTTCCCTTTTTGTTTGTTGTCTGTCTGTCTGTGTTTGTCTCCCGGGCTGGGCGTGGTTGACCTACTTCTGGTTCCTGCCAATTCATCTCCGCAGCTGCTTCTCATTCATCCTGATCATCTACTCATCCACACCTGCTTATTAACCCGGTCTCCTCATCCAGTCTCCACCAGTTCGTCGTCAAGATTACACTGAAACCCATCATCACCTCCTCCGCTAGCCACGTCCAGCCACTTCCTCGTCGGATTCATCCGCTCTCCACGCTACCCGCTCCAGCCTGCTCGCTCCCCTCGCTCTGAAACCCCTGCTCGCCACACTCCTGTCTGGTAGGACAAACACTAACCCTTACTCCAACCTACTCGCTCTCGGGAGCGTACAGACTCAGGCTCAAGCCACCTCTCATCTGCCTGGCGATATCCCCAGCTCACTCCGGAGCCTCGGCTGAGGATCTCCATTCCCTAGTTTTTGAATCCCCTTTCCTGGACTATATTACTCAGTTAATATCCCCTGTCACGATACAAGAATAAACCTTTTGCTACAAACTCCTGTTTTTCTGTCCGTGTTTGTATTGTGGGTTCAGTCCTGAAAAGCGATCACGGAGCTTAACAGAACGAACTGGTCGAGAAATGAACCACACAAACACCGGACCGGACTCTTCCACTGTCCAGCACGCCCTGTCTCATCAAGGCAATCTGTTGGGTCAACATGAACAGTTAATCCGTGCATTGGTGGAAAGTAACCAATCCATGGCTCTGCACATCTCCAACCTGGCTGCTCAGATCTCCAACCTGACGACAGCAGCTATAACTCCTGCCCCCTCTAATCCCCCTCCAGTACCCACTCCATGCCGGGATTTACCCATCACCGACCCTGAGCCGTTTCATGGTGAAGTGGAGAAATGCAGGGGATTTATCTTTCAGTGCAGCAAGGTGTTTCGCCAGCGCCCCCAGTCTTTTTCTTCTGATGTTACCAAGATAAACTATGTGTTGAGTTTGCTTCGTGGTAAAGCCTTAATTTGGGCTGAGGCACTAAGTTCATCAGTGGATTATGACAGCCTTTCTTTTGGAGTTTTTTCTGAACAACTGTCTTTAGTTTTTGATCACACTGACTATTCTGGCTCGGCTGACAATCGTCTGCTTAGGATACAGCAGGGGAACCGGACCGTAGCAGATTACTCCATTGAGTTTCGTACACTGGCGGCAGAAGCCCGATGGGACGAGGCGGCTCTAAGGGCAGTGTTCGTTAAAGGATTAAAGGAGCAACTGAAGGACGAGCTGGCCGCTCGAGATGTGCCAGCAGACCTTCAATCCCTGATTGATTTGGTTTCTCGTCTCGACAGCCGGCTAAGGGAACGTCGTGCGGAGCGAGGACAGCGTCCACCAAGTGCCTTAAATGGCCAACGCATCTCTAGGGTGACCCAGCAGACCTTACCGGTAACTCTGTTTATTTCGGGGAATCACAGAGAACAGATCCAACTAAAGGTCATTTCCGCTCCATCTACCCCGTTGGTTCTTGGTTACCCTTGGCTTCGCGCTCACAACCCTCATATTGATTGGGCTGGAGGAAGGATAATTGCTTGGAATCAGAAGTGTCACCTTAACTGTTTGCAATCAGCTGTACCTCCATTTCCTGCTAAGCCAGTGTCTGCTCCTTGTGATTCTTCTGATGTGGATTTATCTGGCGTACCTGAGGTTTACCACAAGCTGGGGGAAGTTTTCTGCAAGGATAAGGCTCTTTCTCTCCCTCCTCACCGTCCATATGACTGCCCCGTCAATTTGCTTCCTGGAGCGCAGTTACCAACAAGCAAGCTCTATAATCTGTCCCGGCCTGAGAGAGAGGCCATGGAGAAATATATCGGTGATTCTCTGGCTTCTGGAATAATCCGTCCTTCTTCCTCCCCTCTGGGTGCGGGGTTTTTCTTCGTGGAAAGGAAGGATAAATCACTACGTCCCTGTATTGACTTCCGGGGATTGAATAACATCACTGTGAAAAACAAGTACCCACTTCCCCTGATTAACTCTGCTTTTGAGCCTCTCCAAGGTGCCACCATCTTCTCAAAGCTGGATCTCAGAAACGCTTACCACTTGGTTCGGATCCGCCAAGGTGATGAATGGAAGACCGCCTTTAACACTCCCCTTGGCCACTTTGAGTACCTTGTCATGCCCTTCGGACTCTCTAATGCCCCAGCAGTTTTTCAGTCCCTGGTGAATGATGTTTTGCGGGATTTCCTCAACCGGTTTGTTTTCGTTTACATTGACGATATCTTGATCTTTTCCAAGAGCCTGGAGGAACACCAGAATCACGTCAGCCAGGTTCTACAGAGACTGCTAGAGAACAAGCTGTACGTCAAGGCTGAGAAGTGTGAGTTTAACCAGGAACGTGTCAGCTTCCTTGGATTTATCATCAGACAAGGCAGGCTGGAGGCGGATCCTGGAAAGATTCTTGCTGTCTCCGAGTGGCCAGTCCCCACGACGCGGAAGGAATTGCAGAGGTTCCTGGGTTTCGCCAATTTTTATCGCCGGTTCATTAAAGACTTCAGCAGGATCGCAGCTCCACTCTCCAGTCTCACTTCCATCAAGGTCAGGTTCTCCTGGACCTCGGAGGCTAACGAGGCCTTTCTCAGACTCAAGTCTCTGTTCACTTCGGCCCCCATCCTCATCCAGCCGGACTCTAGCAAACAATTTGTTGTTGAGGTTGACGCATCAGACATCGGAGTCGGCGCTGTCCTGTCTCAGACAGCAGGGCCAAACAACAGGCTTCACCCGTGTGCGTTTTTCTCTCGCCGTCTCTCCCCTGCGGAGAGAAACTATGATGTGGGCAACAAGGAACTGCTGGCAGTGAAGATGGCTTTGGAGGAGTGGAGACACTGGCTTGAGGGCAGTGAGCAGCCATTTCTGGTTTGGACAGACCATAAAAATTTGGAATACATCCAGTCAGCCAAGCGGCTGAACTCCCGACAAGCTAGGTGGGCTCTCTTCTTCGGCCGCTTCAACTTCTCCCTCACCTATCGCCCTGGTTCCAAGAATACCAAGCCCGATGCTCTGTCCAGATCGTTCTCGTCTGTGAGTCCAGTAACCTCTGTTGACTCAATACTCCCCCTGAGTTGTGTTGTGGGAGCCATCACCTGGGAGATTAGTAATTCCATTCAAGAGGCCCTTTTGGAACAACCCGACCCAGGAAGCGGGCCGCCTAACCGTCAGTTTGTTCCCGACTCTGTTCGTTCCCAAGTCCTGCAGTGGGTCCACAGTTCCCGTTTCTCGAATCACCCCGGTGCCAATCGAACACTTTCTCTCCTCCGAAGACACTTCTGGTGGCCTACAGTCGACAGAGACACAAAGGAGTTTGTGTCAGCTTGCACAACCTGTGCTAGGAACAAGGCCTCCCATCAGAAACCCGCTGGGCTGCTCCAACCCCTTCCAATCCCTAGTCGACCCTGGTCACATATAGCCCTGGACTTTGTCACCGGTCTGCCTCCCTCTCAAGGGAACACAACCATTCTAACAGTCGTAGATCGTTTCTCCAAGTGTGCACACTTTGTTGCTCTACCCAAGCTCCCTTCAGCCCTGGAGACCTCCAAACATCTAACACAGCATGTTTTCCGTCTACACGGTATCCCAGCTGACATTGTCTCCGACCGGGGTCCACAATTCACATCTCAGGTTTGGAAGGCTTTTTGTCAGTCTCTTGGAGCTTCAGTTAGTCTAACATCTGGCTTTCATCCCCAGTCCAACGGCCAAACTGAGAGGGCAAATCAGGACCTGGAGTCTGCTCTCCGCGGTGTGGCTAACAGTAATCAGAGGACCTGGAGCTCCCACCTACCGTGGGTGGAGTACTCACATAATTCCCTCACCTCATCTGCCACGGGACTCTCACCCTTTGAAGCCTCTCTGGGATACCAGCCACCCCTGTTCCCCGAAGAGGAGAGTGAGTTGGCTGTTCCTTCTGTCCAGCAACATGTCCAACGTTGCCGTAAGATCTGGAGGGACACCCGCTTGGCTCTCCTCCAAGCATCCGCCAGGAGTCAACAGTCAGCCAACCGCCGTCGACATGTTGCTCCCCCTTACGCCCTTGGACAATCGGTATGGTTGTCCTCCAAGAACATCCCCCTCCTCACTGAGTCCAAGAAACTGTCCCCTCGGTTTATTGGTCCCTTCCCCATTGTGCGACTCATCAATCCCTCTGCTGTCCGTTTAAGGCTCCCCAGAAATATGAGAATCCATCCCACTTTCCATGTCTCTCAAATCAAGCCAGCTCTCACCAGCGACCTGTGCCCTCCGGCCGTTCCCCCTCCTCCCCCCCGTGTCATCGATAACCATCCAGCCTACTCCGTGCGGCGTCTCCTGGATGTTAGACGCCGGGGTAGGGGTCTACAATACTTGGTGGACTGGGAGGGCTACAACTTGGAGGAACGTTGTTGGGTTCCTCGTTCTCGAATCATGGACCCAGTCATGGTCAGGGAATTCCACAGGGCCCATCCTGACAGGCCTGGTGGTCGCCAGGAGGCTCCCGTTGAGGGGGGGGTACTGTAAGGATTTGCAGTACTCCATTCCTTCTGCTTCCCTTTTTGTTTGTTGTCTGTCTGTCTGTGTTTGTCTCCCGGGCTGGGCGTGGTTGACCTACTTCTGGTTCCTGCCAATTCATCTCCGCAGCTGCTTCTCATTCATCCTGATCATCTACTCATCCACACCTGCTTATTAACCCGGTCTCCTCATCCAGTCTCCACCAGTTCGTCGTCAAGATTACACTGAAACCCATCATCACCTCCTCCGCTAGCCACGTCCAGCCACTTCCTCGTCGGATTCATCCGCTCTCCACGCTACCCGCTCCAGCCTGCTCGCTCCCCTCGCTCTGAAACCCCTGCTCGCCACACTCCTGTCTGGTAGGACAAACACTAACCCTTACTCCAACCTACTCGCTCTCGGGAGCGTACAGACTCAGGCTCAAGCCACCTCTCATCTGCCTGGCGATATCCCCAGCTCACTCCGGAGCCTCGGCTGAGGATCTCCATTCCCTAGTTTTTGAATCCCCTTTCCTGGACTATATTACTCAGTTAATATCCCCTGTCACGATACAAGAATAAACCTTTTGCTACAAACTCCTGTTTTTCTGTCCGTGTTTGTATTGTGGGTTCAGTCCTGAAAAGCGATCACGGAGCTTAACACCCGAAGACACAAGAGGAGATTCATAGCTTTCTAATGAGATCAGGATTGTTGTTGTTCTCCAAATATTAAGCGAAATATGTCACATTATATAATGACTGTCACCGAGTCCTCACTTTGAGAAAAAGGCCTTCAAAGTGTCCTCTTCTCTGGAATCCATCGATCTGATTGGTTATTCGCGAATGATCAAAATACTACGGAGGGAAGATATTTTCGTTTGGATTACTGGTCTGGGGGAAGCTCGCGAGTGTGTGTGTGTGTATACGTGTGTGTGTGTATACGTGTGTGTGTGTGTGTGTGTGTGTGTGTGTGTGTGTGTGTGTGTGTGTGTGTGTGTGTGTGTGTGTGTGTGTGTGTGTGTGTGTGTGTGTGTGTGTGTGTGTGTGTGTGTGTGTGTGTAATTTTGCGTTTGTGTATATTGCGTTTGTTTCCCGGGGAAAACCCTCAGGAGAAACACCGGCTGTTGTTGTGCCTGCTGTGGCGTCAAGTTACTCCGCTCTCCGCTTGTAATTATGCCGAAGCTTCAAAGTTGTATTTCTCATCTGAATTTGCCGAAACAAGTTTAATATTCTGAAAGCCAAGACTTTGTTTATTTTAAATCAGATGAAAACAAACTGTAACGGACCCTGCCGTGTTATCTATGATTACTATACGCTTACATTCATAATGTCAGCCGGAGGGAGGGGGGCGGCGCGGCGGAAGGGCAGATTGCCTGTCATCTTCCTTTTACAAGCGTAAAGAATGTATTTATCGTGTGAGTTTGGAAGTAAAAGTTTCATATTCTGAAAGACTTTGTTTAAAATCAAACAAAACACCCAAACCCCGAAAAAATAGTTTTTTACGCAAATCCACGTTTATTTTGAAATGAGCCGTTGCGACTTCCGACTGATTTCGATAGAGCGGGTCGCATATTGGCTTTACCATGCAGGCCCTGCAGTGTGCTGGTTCCTGTGGATGCCTGGGCAATGAAGCCAGGATAAAAGAGTGTAGAAGGTGGTTAGACTCTGACTAGGAGAAGGGCAACCATGACAACCATGCTTCTTCGCTGCTTTTGTGGAGGAAGTTACAGCGCCACGTACAGGCTCGGCATATGTACTGCAGCTTCTCCAGCGGTTGGAGCTAAACGGAGCGGTCTCGTGTGGGCAGACACTATCCGGATAACTATTGTGTGTGGACGGAAGCTTGTTTGCGATTGCGTTAATCCTATGCGTTTAGCCGTTTTCGTCCTCGTGTGGCCGCAGCCTAATGCCCCCTCATCTCACACCATTAGTACCTTCAGATGTTTCCACATCGGTGATGAGTGGCGCAGGCTCACCAGGGAGAGGCTGTGAAGCGTTCCTACAGGAAGTAATAAGTGCTCTCGCATTACAGGAAAGGCCCAGGCAGCAAGAACAACATGCATTCTTAGTGAAGAGGTCCACAGATTTCACATGCATGGCTAAAGGTCTAATGGAGGCCATTTTATGTTATGTGTTTAGGTGCTAGCCACAAAGTTATGATCCAGTGTAATGCAGGGCCTGAATGGTGCTTCATATGGCTCTGTGAGGTGGCATTAACACAGAGAGTGGGTGAAGGAAGATTGGTGTGTCAGCGCTGTGGAGGCGTTAGTGGATTTACAAGTTCACTTTGTACTTGTTGAGCCCACTCCCAACATGAGTTATAGGTCATCACGTACAAGTACCCCACAACGGGCCTTTAGATGTCGTCTGTGTTTCCTGAGCATTGTAAAGATAGCAGGCTGCGGATACTCCCAGCAGAGAGCTTGAGATGTAATATATGTCTGCTGCGGCCCGGAGACGTTACCGCTACTCAACACAACGTGCTGCAACAGAGACGTGGAGATATTGTAGCACTAGGCTTACTGTGTGTTCTCGTTCTTTTCATTTGTGTACTTTATGTCTTTTCCCTCCTCGCTGGGTGACTTTGCTATTTTTTCGTTTGCTTTCTTAATCGTATTCTCGGCCTTGCTGCTATCATAGGGAGGGGAGGCGTGTGGTGCAGTGGGTTGAGCGTTGGTGTTCGGATCAGGGGGACACAGGTTCAAACCCCACTGCAGTCAGCATGTCGTTGTGTCCCTGAGACACTTCACCACAAATTGCTCCTGTGGGGATTGCCCACAGTATTAAGTATGTCAGTCGCTTCTGATACAAGTGTCATGTAATCATTATGGTAATACAGGTGTCCTCTTAAGGAGACTTGCTGATGAGATCATTACGACATCACCCTTTGCAACTGATTAATATTCATGTTTATGTCGTGTTATCTCTCTCGTAATCATGTCCCTCTCCCTCCTCCTCCTCCTCCTCCTCCTCCTCCTCCTCCTCCCCTCTCCGCTCTCAGGGCAATGTCACCTTTTCTTGTGCTGAGTCGGTTTCCGTCGCCGTGACCTTCCCCGGACCCCAGAGCTTCCTCCAGTTGCCGGGGGCCACGGCGTCGTCGTCAGGGGGCGTGTCCGTCGGGTTCCAGTTCAGGACGTGGAACAAGGCGGGGCTCCTGCTGACCTTTGACCTGCCTCAGGGAGGGGGCGTGGCCTGGCTCTACCTGAGTGAGGCCAGAGTCCGGCTGCAGGTCCATAAAGCTGGCAGGGCGCTGCTGGAGCTCGGTGCAGGTACCTTTAAATCTACTTCCAACCGCTAAAAGTCAACCTTATTTATTTGTTTATTCCACACATGGCAGTTATTTTAAAACAAAACATGTACACTTATACTGGTTCATAGCGCATTGTGAAAAGGAGCAGGGAGAAGAACATGTTATTTTACCTGCCCCTTCTTCAGCAATATTCTTTCAGTCACAGTTAGTTAGTTAATCTCACCTGGTTACTGATATATAACGATGTCAACCTGTATGTTAGAGAGACACTGTACTCACATGACGACCTGTTCACACACCTTTCCTGTATGGCCATCAGATTTATCCATCACAATTGTGACATCCGTAACAATTGACAGATTTGTTTTACAAATACATCTTGTGGTTTTGGAAGTTGATAACAGAAGGTGATTTTTTTATTGGCTGGCCAACAGCTTCTCTGATCCACTGGGTTTGAAGCAACTGCTCTTTTTGTTGCTCATCGTCTAGTGAAAACTGGAGTTTCTCTGCTTTCACCTCTCTCGTAGTCTCGAACCAAATCCATGAATTGATTTAATAATACAGTATATTTACCAGGAGTGGGGTTCGAACCCACGAGGGCTATTACCCATTGGATCTTAAGTCCAACGCCTTAACCACTCGGCCATCCTGGTTGCTTTCGTGAGGTAATCTAGTAAAAATCAACCCCTCTTGGAATTGATTGATGCGTGGATGAATTGGATGCAACAGATGGAGACTTTAGCAGAGGTTATAGCAAAGCAAAATCAGTTCAATTCAAATTAATCAATTAAATAAAATGTAGGACGTGAAAAGTCAAAATCTCATGCATGCAAAAGGTCAATTATAACCGTTTCTCCAATACATTGGTTTTAAAGTTCGAACACACTCTAACAGTCGCTTAAAGTTGCATTTTGTTCAAAAGGTCAATTTGTACTTTGTGATGTACTGTTTTATTCTCATTGCCAAATCCCTCTGCAGCCGATCGCACTGTACGATGACTGAGGTGTGTTCTTGTGCAGAGTATTGCCAGTAAGAAAAGTAGAGGAGATAATGAGATATCGATTAATTCCCTCAACTCCTGACAACAGAGCGATTCACAGGAGAGCAACAGCCTGCTGGCACTTGGTGGCAGATCGATCACACAGAGGATGCAGGAAGTAGTTACCTCTGTGGTCTGCACTCAATCTGCCTACCTCCTACATGGTTTTTTAAATATATTTGTACTAAGTCTAGCATCTGGCAACATCTGCTGCAGAGTCTAAGGCAGGGTTGTCAAACTCAATTTCTTGGCAGGCCACATCACATTATGGTTGCACTCAAAGGGCCGGTTGTAACTTTAAGACTATATAAAATACATATATAAATATTTAATATAAAATAATGTATTATATGACATTATTGCCTCTGCATTGGATTATTATCGGATAGGGTAATAACTTCATAATTAACTACGTCTAAAAGCAGAAGTCTAGGGCAAATCATTGCAAGTCTTCAGTGAGAATGTTACAAAATGATTTAAAAAAAATCTAATTCTGAGAAAAAGGCAAATTCTAAGAAAAAATTAATATTTTGAAGAAAATAAGTCAAATTCTGAGAAAAAAACTTGTTCTGAGAAAAAAAGTCAAATTCTGAGAAAAAAGTCAAATTTGAGATGCATTGTGGGAAATGTAGTTTATGGGCAACGAGCTTCTGTAAATCGGCATGTAACCGTATAATAAACATATTATATTCTTTGCAATCTCTTGAGGGGCCGCATGAAATGAAGTCGCGGGCCGGATTTGGCCCCCGGGCCTTGAGTTTGACACCCCTGGTCTAAAGGGTGTCCAAACTACGGCCCTGGGGCCAAATGCGGCCCGCGTGCCATTTTGAATCGGCCCTCAGCAAATTAAAAAAGTATAATAGAATATGGCCCACAGATGAAACTTGTGCTTGTCTTATATTGTACTTCTTGAATATATATGTTCAACTATGTTACACAGTCGTATCCATGTGTTAATAGGACCACCTTTAAAATAAATTAATGTATTAAAGTTTCTAACATATCTTAGTTGATAAGAAAAGGCCAATGACTCACAGTATGTTCAGAACAAGCTTGAAATACACCCTTCCTATTTCTCCTTATTATAATCAATCTGAGGCTTCTGTTTTAAGGAATGAGCTGCCTACACTCACAAGCATCATTTAGCTATATTTGATTGATTTGAACTTATAACTGAACTTATGAGGCAGTATACCTCACCTCCAGTGAGTGGCCCAGCCCTTCGTATATTTCTCTGTATGTGGCCCTCTGTGAAAAAAGGTTTAGGACACCGCTTGTCTAAATGGAACCATGGACATACGAAGGGGAAAAAGTCACATTTTTAGCAGGGTGTGTGTGAATTGGTATTTGTTTCCCAGGTTCTGCTCTGAATGACGGTCAGTGGCATTCGGTGGGTCTGAACTCCAGACGAGGTCGTCTGAGCATCATCGTGGATAAAGAGGAAGGAGGCAGCGCTCACGCCACTCATTCATTTCCTGTCACTGTAGAAAGTCACCTCTTCTTTGGTGGTAAGATGCAATTTCAACCTGTCCAACATCAAAGAGCTCTGTGGGAGTTTAAGATGTTAAAAAAAAGTTAAGAAAAGTAAATGGTGATTTTTTTTTTTACAGAGGTGTTCAACATTTTTAACTATCATAAAGTTTTTTGAGTTTGGCAGCTAGATACAAATTATACTCACAGGTCACATTCTAATCAAGTAATATATTTTTTATCTATATTTTTTTTATATTCGGGATTGTGGGAAACGGTATTTCGATCTCTCTGTCTGTCACACAAACTGGAAGATTGACAATAAAGTTGACTTTGACTTTGATATATCTTTGTGTCGCCTCTGAAAACATGTTTTACTTGACAGAATTGTTTATGTTTGGAGAATGACGGTCTTTTGTAAGAGCTCTTTTTTACTTTTTAGGTTGTCCTCCTGAAAACGATAGGCAGGAGTGCAGAAACCCCTTCAATATCTTCCAGGGCTGCATGCGTCTCTTAACTTTGGACGACCAAATCGTGGATCTGATCATGGTGCAGACAAGGCAGCTGGGAATCTACAGCAACCTGCAGATAGATATGTGTGGAATCATTGACAGGTCAGTTTCCCAAAATATGTTCATTAATATCTGTACTGTCTATCTCCCGACAGTATGGGTGGAATCAAGATGGACGGAAACAACTCCTAGTTTTGATTATTTAATCAAAATCCAAATAGGTTGTTAACCTTAGAAAGAAAAAGGACAACAACAATACACCAATTAGGATCACACATATCCCATACACATTAAATCACATTCAATATAATAATCACACTTACTAGTGGCCTCTCCTGATTCCTCAATCTCAATGACGTTAATGTATGTTTCCCCTCTATTTATACATCTCAATAAACCCCGCGAATCTCCATCCAGATTTAAAGTCACACTCACATAAAATGAACCCCATTAATTTAACCCTCATACACCCAACACAAAACCATGAATTTACAGCACACCTCCCACTTGGCCTCCTGGTCGGATGACCCAAGGTGGCCACCAACCTAAATAACCTTGCTCTGGTGGTGGTGTCTGAAGAGGTTCCTTCTTCTTAGTTCTCCACTTCGGAATCTTCAACAACCCCGAAGCCAGGTTCCTCCGCAGAGGTACAGGTTTGACTTTTCTGTTGTCCAGGACTCTTGCCTCCCACTTTGCTTGACCCGCCGCTCGGCCTCTTCTAGTCAGCCATTTCTCTGCAGCTCGCCTGACCCATGCGACCACTCCACATAGCCTAGCCAGACTGCTGAACCTCTCTAGTTTCACCAGGTTCAGAACAGCAATGCTCCGAAACTTCCTTTCCGGTCCTTCTCTCTGTCAAGACTGAATCTTCTTCCCTTTCTGAGGTTTCTGGGGATCCGCCAACCTTAACTAGGGACTCCTCAGCCTCTGCGTCCTTTCCACTGGTGTCGTCATGGATAGGGGTTTTGTTTGACTGGACTCTGGTGAGTATTATCGAGAATGCCTTTCTTTGACGCTTGCCCACACTCTCTCTGGCACCGGTTGCCACATCCGCGGCCGACTTCATGGCCATTCTTCTAGCTGCCTCACCAGGAACTCAGGTCCCCTCTGCCACTCTGAGCCTTCTCCCTGGCTTCAGGAGTTGCTCCTCTTGTTACGATGTAAGTCTTTAATCGAGCTGCAAAGACCGCACCGCACATCTCAGCTTTGACTACATCTCCCTTTTGGTCGAGAGGTGGTTAGCTTTGGCCTTTGACTCCACCAACCTGAACCCCTGGCTCTGCTACTGCTCCAGCTTGGACCTGCCTCCGCAGTCCTCTGCCTCCCACTTTGGCCTGAACCTGACCCATGGTTGAGGGAGGAGCCCTCCGGTGCTCAGGATCTCTTCTACCCCCTCTGTGATTTCCTCCAGTCTCTTTGGGTCATTGTGGGACGTTAAGATATCGTCCACATAACTGTCCTCCTCCAGGACCCTGCGATCTTCCACCATGTGCGCGAAACTGGGCTGCTTCTCTGTTTTCAGGAAGGTGGCCTCCACTCCTCTTCTGTTGTTTGGAAGTGAGGCTGGGTCCTCGGTGCATGGGTAAGATGCGTCCCAGTGCGGAGTCAGGCAGTATTCATCTTTGGCCATGTAGGACAGCCCCTCTTTAATCACGTCCAGCTCCCTTTCTTCTGCCAGGGTCATTTTCTTTCCTCCTGGCTGGCATGTGACGCAGCGACACCCACCACACATGGGTTCAGAGGCTGCACCGATGCTGTTCCACTTCCACCACTCGAGAACTTCTCTCCTCGTTGCAGTTGTATCCCTGGTCTCCGCCTTTACTTCCTGAGTCAGACTCTTAGTCTCTTCTTCCCTCAGGATCTCAGGACTCTCGACTACTTCTCTGTACTCCACAGCAGCTGTCCTCATTGAGCGAGCGAAGTGCGTCTCGGACTGGTGCATAGTCACTTTTATATTCTCAAACAGACTGGGATGTGCTCCGCCCACGGTTTTACCCAGTGGGCCCTCCCATAAGAACGAGGTCTCCAACTATCCTCAGTCTTTGTGGAGCAAGTCTCCCTCTCTGTGACTGATGAGAAGTTCAACATGGTCTGGTCTCTTCAGTTCGTCCATTGGCAACCTCTGGAAAGAACCTCTTTAGCTGTTCAGGTCTGATGCTCCGATGCACTTTAGCAATCTCCTCTAGGCCATAACAAACCACTTGTGAGCCCTCACAGTACCTTTGGGGGTCTTGACTCTTACTCGCAGGAGGTACCTCTTCGTCTTGACTGTCACGGTCATCCCTCCAACTCCATGCACGACCAGAGTGACTTCTTCTCTGCTCAGACCGAGCCTGTCAGCCGCTACGTGAGTGATGTAGTTGGTGTCTGATGCGAGGTCAATCAGAGCTCCGAATCTTCTGCCCAGCGTTGGCAGTGACTTCCAACAGCATCATGATGACAGGGTGCTCGGTCAGTCCATTATTTTCCAGAAGTCCACCTTCATCCTTCCTAGTGCTCCTTGTCACTGAAGTCTTGTTGCTGTTACTGAAAGCTTTCTTGATCTCTGCCGCCGCATCTGGGGAACATTTGGACAAGGCCAGCTTTTGTTCTTCTGTTAGCTCTCTTACCCTCTCGCTGCCTTTTCCAAGTTTCCCCTTTGGAAGCTGTTCCCATTTTGGACAGAGGAGGTAGTGGTGGTCCGAGGAGGTCCTCTCTTGGCAGTCTTCCCTGTTGCAGAAGAACCTGTCTGTGCACTCTTCTACCCCATCGTGACATCCAAGACAAACGCGGCATGCTCCTACCTTCTCCACAGCAGTCTTTCTCTCAGCCAAGCCAAACCCCTTGAACTTCTTGCAGAAGAATAACTTGTTATTATGCTTATCCTCTCCACACACGACGCACTCACCTTCTGGAGTGTCCCTTCTGGTGGCTTTTGTGTAGGCATACTTCCTCTCGAACCTATTTTGCGGTTTGTCCATTTTCTCAGATGTCTCCATTATTTTCAGTTGTTCCAAGATCTCTAGAATTTCTTCTTGCTCCTTCAGGAACTTCAGAAGCGTACTGAAATGGTTGACTGGGGTGACACCGTTTTCGGGCTTAGCCCTGAAGATGACCCACTCTCACTTCACCTGGTCGGGCAGCTTGCTTTCTATAGACCTAATCATCAGCGGGTGGTTGATGGCTCCAGGGTTCTCGAGGTCTATGAGGTCTGCCAAAGCCTTTTCCACAGCTTGGATGAGGTCTATCACCTTCCTCGGCTGATCTCCTTTCACAGCTGGTATCTTCTCCAGTTCTGCGACGATCTGCAGTGTAATCGTGGTCCTGTTTCCATACCGGTTCTCCAATACTCTGAACATGTCTTCGACTGTACTGTAACTGGCCAACTTGACATCCAGTTTTTACTTTTCTTCCATGCTGTCCAGAAGCTGGAACTTCTTGACTTCAGGTGACCCGGATGGTTCTCCCTGCTTCTGCAAAGATTCCCAGATCCTTTTCCAGCTGTGAAAACTCCCTCATACTGCCACTGAACTTGGGAAGGCTTACCGGCTTGAGTCGTATCTTTGATATCGCTCCCATCGGGTTGTATCTGGGTTCCGTGCCTGCCTCTTCCACTGCTTTATGCTGCGCTTTCATGAGGTCAAACCGTGCTTCTTCTGCTGCAATGTGTGCTTCCTCTGCAGCAATTTGAATCTCGGCGAGCTTCGCACGTTGGGTCTCGGCTAACTTGGTGCGCTCATCCTCTGCTGCGGTGCGTGCCAACTCTGCTGTGCCGCGTGCCAACTCTGCTGCGCCGCGTGCTTTGTTGAACTCAGCTTCCTTTTGACGCTTGAGTGCGTTTTTCCTTGTCTCCAGCTGGCGTACTATCTCTTCCACATCTTTTTGGTCGGTCACAGGAGCCCATTCCCTCCAGGTGCTGTGCACTTCCTTTAATTCTTTAATCAGTATTTCTAAATGTTTAAGTTGCTTTTCGTAATTCTCATAGCTCACCAGGTCAATTTGTGTCACTTCTGCGTCCTCATAGACCTTTTCAGCTTCCCCGATGGCAAACATCACTTTCTTTTCTCCATGCCTAGACCAAAGGTTTGCTTTAATCACTTCACTGACCTCTTCAAGCCTTTGGCTGGTCTCTCCATCAGTCTTTTCCACGTCTGCCCTCAGCTCTTCTGGTACTTGGTCCTCGTCGCTATCAGCGTTCAGAATTAATTGCATCAGGTATTCACTGTTGGCCTCTGTGACTTTGGTGGCGGCCTTGTGGACTTCACTATATTCTTTCATCAACTCCTCCTCTAACATAGTGTTCACTGTCTTTGTTACTGAGTTCACCTTACGAACTAGAGCCACCTTCGCCCTCGTCCGCAGGTCTTTCAGATGCTTCACTGTTTCCTCCCCCTTAATCATCTCTCTGAATTTAAGGTTGAGTTTAGCTCAATCTGTTTTGTCCTGGCTAGCTAGTTGGATCGCTAGCTGGTTAGCTCCGTTTTCTAGCCACCAGCTTGGTGCCTTTGGCTTAGCTAGCTTCTCCTTTACTCCCTGGGTAGCTTCGTTTGCTAACCAATAACGTGGTGTCTTTGACTTTGATAGCTAGCTTGGGTTCCTATGCTAGCACTCTTCAGTCTGCTAGCTAGTTGTTGTCTTCTTGCTAGTTAGCTTTATTTTGTGGAAACCTTCAGTCTGCTGGATAGCTACTGCTTTGTTTTCGCTATGCTAACACTAGCTTCTTTGGCTAGATAGCGCCGAAATATTGTCTGTGTTACTCCGCTAGCTTTGCTAGCCTCGGGCCTTCCCTTTCCGCCGACCGTTGCGACCACGGGGTTTCCTTATCGTCCGGTTGTCAGCTCGACTCGCGGACCGGCGCTCCTCGGTGCTTTGCGAGTTCCGGTAGCTTCGTTAGCTACTCTCCGCTAGCTTCGACGGTCCTTGCTAGCTTTGCTAGCCTCGGGCCTTCACTTCCCGCCGCTCGTTGCGACCACGGCTTTCCTGATCGTTCGGTCGTGAGCTCCGGTAGCTTCGCTAGCTCCTCTAGCTTCGACGGTCCTTGCTAGCTTTGACGGTCCTTGCTAGCTTTGCTAGCCTTGGGCCTTCACTTCCCGCCGCTCGTTGCGACCACGGGCTTTCCTGCTCGTTCGGTCGTGAGCTCCGGTAGCTTCGTTCGCTCCTCTAGCTGTGTCTCGCCATCGGTTGAAAACTTTATCCCTCCCGATGCGTTAGTTAACAACTGTACTGTCTATCTCCCGACAGTATGGGTGGAATCAAGATGGACGGAAACAACTCCTAGTTTTGATTATTTAATCAAAATCCAAATAGGTTGTTAACCTTAGAAGAAAAAGGACAACAACAATACACCAATTAGGATCACACATATCCCATACACATTAAATCACATTCAATATAATAATCACACTTACTAGTGGCCTCTCCTGATTCCTCAATCTCAATGACGTTAATGTATGTTTCCCCTCTATTTATACATCTCAATAAACCCCGCGAATCTCCATCCAGATTTAAAGTCACACTCACATAAAATGAACCCCATTAATTTAACCCTCATACACCCAACACAAAACCATGAATTTACAGCACAATATCTGTTAACTTGTTGAACCCCATCCCCCCGCCCCCGGGCGGAAAAACGCATCGTCTGCAGGAAACAGCGTCTGAGGGCTTCTTAATATTTAATAAACTATGAATGTTTCATATCCATGTAACGGGAAGAAACTCAGCTGATGATATGAACCATTTTTAGCAAAAAAAAAACACAAGGCTAACGCTGAGCCTCTGAATTAGCCCTGAGCGAAAAAATGCTAACGCCGTTAGCACAGAAAACACGGTATAACACCCTTAGTACTTATCGTAACTGCACATCCATCATATCGATTAGCATAGTGAGAATACACATAATCGATAGGTATCTATATCATCACTCCATGATCAGAACTCGCAACATTATAAACAAAAACAGACAACACAACACGTGGCATTAGGTAGCAAACACGTCAATATGTCTTACCTTTGTCGTTGTCTGATCAAAAGTTGTCTTCAATGGCATTAAAACGATAAAAACGATGCTGAAGGTTAATCCATAGGTTAATACAATGTGTCTGTGTTACTTTGAAATGATTTCTGATAATCCATCAGCAATAAAACTAGTTTTCAGTTTTTAGATTTCAGAGCGTAAGATAGCTTTCGTTTTTTTTATCTGGCTTTTCATGAATATCAAAGGACAGACCTTTCCTATTAAGGACCACCAGGGAATTAAGTTAAAATCCAACTGTTGTTGCCATTATGAAATCTGCTTAATTAATAATGAATATACCAGGAGTGGGGTTCGAACCCACGAGGGCTGATGCCCATTGGATCTTAAGTCCAACGCCTTAACCACTCGGCCATCCTGGTTCTTTTTATTGTCATATATGATGTGTTTTGTCTAGTTGTTGGGGTATTATTAGCTCATGCAAACACTCCATTAACAGCACCACTTTCATGGACTAGAGTTCTAACACACAAGGAGCCTCGCAATTGCACTCGAGAAGTAATTTCTGTTCCAGCAGTGGGATTCGAACCCTCCGAATTACATCTTGGTGTTTTTAAACTAAATGCCTCAATGTATGTCAGCGGGCTTGTCAAGAGTATCAAAGGACAGACTTTTCCTGTAGAAATACCACCAGGGAATTAAGCTAATTTGCTTATCTACTACTGCCATTCTGAAATGTGTTCTGATCACTTCAATAATACATTACATTTACCAGGAGTGGGGTTCGAATCCACGAGGGCTGATGCCCATTGGATCTTAAGTCCAACTCCTTAACCAGTCTGCCATCCTGGAGATTTATTTTGCCTATCGTCTTCATTTGAACTTGACCAATCACAGCAGCTAACGCGAAAAATAAAGACTTTTTTTTTACTTTAAAGCATGTAACATTCACAGTAGAGGAACAAACAAGAGGAACAAAAAAGATGAACAGAATATTTCACAACCGTGATCACACGTGTCCTAACAGTAGGTTGATTTGACTCAAAGCCTCGAAGCAATCCGTTACATGAAATGCAGAGGAAGGTCAAAGGTACATTTAGGATAATAAGATATTTGACTAAACATTGTTAATCTCAATGATGATAAATTATAGTATGAATATATGTCTCATCAGTGAGAATATAAGACTGCAGAGATAGCTCCAACATAAGGGGCAGAAAAGAAAGAGACGAGGGAGGGAGTGTAGAACAAATCGGTTTTCTGTTTGGGTGACGTGCCAAATAGCAGCACAATTATGAGACAATTACAGCAATTATAAACCCTGC
This sequence comes from Pseudochaenichthys georgianus, assembly GCF_902827115.2. Classification (NCBI taxonomy): domain Eukaryota; kingdom Metazoa; phylum Chordata; class Actinopteri; order Perciformes; family Channichthyidae; genus Pseudochaenichthys; species Pseudochaenichthys georgianus. The sequence continues at coordinate 38,084,870 of NC_047519.1, forward strand.
CCTCGGGTGCAACACACACACACAAACACACACACAGAAAAACAGACACACATATACAGTCATTTTGATTGTTCACACTAATACATCAATATTGAACTAACCACACATCCTTGCAAGATAAGGAGAATCTGCTCGAGTGGTTTTAATTAAATGCCTCCCTGTTTTTGCATTAATTAGATTATCATACAGTCATTGCACAGATCTGACTGCTCACACACACACACGCACGCACACGCACACACACACACACACACACACACACACACACACACACACACACACACACACACACACACACACACACACACACACACACACAGAGACAGGCAGACTCTCACGCGCACACACACACACACACAGACACACACACACACACACACACACACACACACACACACACACACACACACACACACACACACACACACACACACACACACACACACACAGAGACAGACAGACTCACACACACACACACACACACACACACACACACACACACACACACACACACACACACACACACACACACACACACACACACACACACACACACACACACACACACACACACAAAAGGCCTGTTTTCCAGTAGAAAGAGAAAGAGAATGATCCTTATGCTCTCTCGCTGCAATACCGCTCAGATATGTTGCACTGTAAAATCAGTCGGCAAATGGACTCACTGCCATTCCTCAGAACAGCTTATTCCTCTGCAAGGGTGTGTGTGTGTGTGTGTGTGTGTGTGTGTGTGTGTGTGTGTGTGTGTGTGTGTGTGTGTGTGTGTGTGTGTGTGTGTGCTCTGTTATTGTTGCCAGCAGCAAAGGCTGTTATCAGCTAATGCAAACACTCCATTAACATCACAACTAGAGTTCAAACACACAAGGAGCCTCGCAATTACACTCGACAAGTGATTACCAGGAGTGGGATGAATCCGTTCTGGTGTGACACACTTCTCCTGTGGAAATACCACCGGGGAATTACGTAAGCTAATGTGCTGATAATTTCCTTAATAGATCGAACGAGTGTTGCTTATCTACTACCTCTGCTGCCATTATGCAATCTGCCCTAATTAATTTCAATAAGACTTTAATTTACCAGGAGTGGGGTTTGAACCCACGAGGGCTGATGCCCATTGGATCTTAAGTCCAACGCCTTAACCACTCGGCCATCCTGGTTACTCCTGTTAGCTTTTATATATAGTCCAAATCTTCTGTGGTTTTCCCTTTCGTGTCGTGCGTTATATGGGTTTTTGGGCATGGTAATTGTCTGCAGAGTTTCTCTCCCACACACTCCCTCTCCTGCCTGAAACGTCTCCTTTGTTTACTTCCAGAACATAGTGACATCACTACGTAACACTTGCGTTTCTACTGGCTAGCGCTCCAACACATTGTACGTGATTGGCTAAGGGGGCATGACATCTTTAAGCGGTTGAACAATCACAACAGAGCTAACCAATCAGAGCAGACTGGACTCTGGTTTCAGACAGAGGGTGAAAAGATGTGCTGCAGCACAGGCAGTATGAGAACAATATATTTTGACTTTCGACTATGCATGTTGATGAAGATGGGAACGGGGTTCTGTTGGAGTTTTTTATTGTAATTAAGTGGCATTACGGGATAGTTATTTATTGTGCTGTCAATACATTTCTGAAATGAAATCTTTAATGGTTTAAAATGAGCTATTTGAAGTCTGAAAGAGTTCTTCTATGTATAACTCGGAGAAACTAGTTTTCAGACGCTTTCAATATTGTGTTCTCTTGATATATGTTTGGGGGTGGCAGTGTGCAATTGTGCCTGGAATATGTGTTGATTGGGAAAAAGGGGTGGAGGGGGATTTTATTTATCGTATTATTGTATGTGGGGTATGATGTTGTAACTGGTGCTTCCCCTTTACTTATTTGTCTTAAAAATACCATTTATTTATCATTACAATCATCTTCATTATCATGGCTCAATAAAGAAATGAATTCCACCACAACATCTATATTAACAAATAGATGTCACTACTTACTAGCCCACTAAAAGTCAACATAACGAATCAGACAGCAGCAGGCAGCCGTAGCTTTGGTTAAAATGAATGTGAATTTAATGTGAATACTAAATAGCTCACTTTAGACCACAGCGGTGTGGAGATAAATGGAGGTAAAAAGCACACACCAGTAGGCTGACAGGCTGCTGACACAGGGCTTCTATCTAAATAAAAGAGTCGGCCTCGCAGAAAGCAACACAGTGTACACTCATAAAAGCTAAAAGTGAGAAATGATTAAATGCGATTACAGCAACGTTTTTATTATTATTACAGTACCTGTGTGTTCAGGTTGAGTTCAGGTTATTGATTTGGTTTACATTAAAAAGACAAGGTATCTGTTGTTACCCAAGTTTCAAACAACACTTAGGGAACTTTGGGATTTTAGCCTTTGCAGACCATTTACATGCACACACCTATAACTCCCTACAGGGAAGGGAACACCACCACAAATAATAATACAAAAGGTCCCGGTTACATTGGACTCAGGGTTTCCGTTAGCCGGTAATTACCGGTTTTTAGCTGGTAAAATTTATAAAAAACCGGTCAATTCAAAACCTGACGGTCAAAATGTCTGGTAATAATTAGGGAGGCTCCGATCGATCGGCCGCCGGTCATTATCGGCCGATATTCACTCTTAATAGTTTGATCGGTGCTCTCTATAAAGGCCGATCAGGAGAGCTGGATCTGATCGATATGGACATAAACGCGAGTGAAGTGTAACCGGGCGAGAGAGAGATCAGATCGGCTGCTGAGTCTGACCGAGACACGCAGCTCTGCATGATCACCTGAAGCTCCGCCCTCTGTTTAGCGAGCTGCAGGAGCTGCTTGAGAAACTGACGGGCTGTCAGGAGAGAGAGAGAGAGAGAGGATCCGTTTCTCCCGTGTTATTATTCAAAGTTGATGTAAACTTCTGAATAATGTACGTTATCTACTACAAGTAGTTTGTTTGAATGTAATAATTATGTTGTTTGTTGTTTGTGGAATCATTTATTGAAAAATGAATCTGAATTTTTCGATCTGTTACGATTATAAACTGAAGCAATATAAAAATGAGCCCGTGAACTGAGTTTTAAACTGAAGCATATCTGCTCATAGTCCGGTAATAACCTGCTAACGGAAACTCTGCTACACAACTCTTATTATTATTATTGAAATATGACCGGTAAGTTTCAAATTAGTCCGGTAAAATAAATTCTGCCCGGACATTTGACCGGCGAGAAAAAATACTAGCGGAAACCCTGATTGGACTGTGTACTTTTGGGGAGTTGTTTGTCAATCAAAAACAAAAAAACGACTGTCACCCTGATAGTTATTTTGACCGCTAGACAAGATTTTCCCCAAACTTGATAATGTAAAGATGGCTGTGCACAATTAACAGCGTTTATTCGTTCAAAAGGACTGACTTATTTGTATCCCTGTCAGAAGGGTTGGCGATGGTTCGGCTGAACTGTCTTTCCTGTCACCATCAAAAACTAAATGTGTCAGAGAAATGTTTTCAAACCCTCCCACAACATGTCGCCTAAATGTAAAATATGACCTCTTACAAATACTAAAGCTGAAACGTATTCTCTTTCTAATATTTACAATATTCCTGACCCTCCGACACACATCAAGCCATGAAACAAATAGGCTCGAGTAAACATAATTTGAATTGCTTTCTGACCATTAAATGAAAAGCCTTATGTAATGTTTTAATGTATTTCAAGCACACTTGTTTTTGTTGAGGAAAGTGAGAGTTTGAAAGCACTTCTTTGACAATCATCGCAACCTGTTATCATATTGTTTCATGTCCACAAACACGATATACGCCTGCTGACTCGTTCAGAGATAAATGACTCACAAAAACGCAAGGGACCCTTCAGCAGCTTTTTCAAACAAAGTGTATTTCTCTTGACAATAATGGATGAAAGGTGTTTTGTGGCATCGGCTGCTTTTGTCCTCCTGAAAGGTTTTTGGCAGTAAATCCTGCAGATATGTTCAAGAAGCCAACACAAGAAAATAGATTGTTAAGCTGCTGTCCCAGTATATATAAAAGAATAGATCATAAAAAAGTGTTTCTCTGACAAGGCAGAAATATTCTTCAAGTGTCTGTCAGGATTTAATTAGGGAAACTGTTGGATACACTTTGCAGTCTCTCTCTCTCAAATTCTTAAAGCTCTATTGGCATGCACACAATGCCATGTTGCCAAAGCATTGTACAATTACAATAAACCATTATACATATATGTACAATTGGAATACGTTGATGTGTTCACATACATTTTGAACAAAGCAGAATAGCAGAATAAATTCATCTAAAACAAGCTCCTCTAACCCCTCGTTCCTTTACTTATTGATTATTCTGCAGAATGTTTCTAATAATATGTAAGGATATGTGCAAGGACGCGGTCATAATGGAAAAAGAACACAGAGAGGGTGTTCATGGAGCCCAATAAGCTAATTTACAAACGTCTCTTTCCCAATGTAAGTCAATGGGAAAAAGTATTTGTGGACTCAAATTACATCACAAACTACAACAGAAGTGTCGTACCATCGTTTGACCATGCAAATGTCCTTTCACTTCCTGACCTAGATCCTCGGTCCTCCACACCTTTGGCCTAATTGCTCCTCTTTTGGCAGCCATGCTTTATTTTACCTGTTTCTATGGTCAGGCTATGAGCACTCAGTCTGTTATTTGTGAACATCTCTTTCTCTGCGTCCCTCTCTCTCAGGTGTTCTCCCAGTCGGTGTGAACATGGCGGCCGCTGCAGTCAGTCCTGGACCGCCTTCCACTGTAACTGCTCTGACAGCGGCTACAGCGGAGCCATTTGCCACAGCCGTGAGTCAAACAGCAGCACATACAGTAACCACTGGGAAGCAGAGCCAGATTAAAACCTACGATAGGACACAAGAGGACACAATAGGACACGATATGATAGGACACGATAGGACACGATAGGATACGATAGGACACGATAGGATACGATAGGATACGATAGGATAGGATACGGTAGGACACGATACGATAGGACACGATAGGACACGATAGGACACGATAGGACACGATAGGATACGATAGGATACGATAGGATACGATAGGATAGGATACGGTAGGACACGATACGATAGGACACGATAGGACACGATAGGACACGATAGGACACGATAGGACACGATAGGACACGATAGGATACGATAGGATACGATAGGACATGATACGATATGGCTGCCACAGGTGGAGATGGTTCTGGCTGCAGTTCTGGATGCAGCCTTATTGTTGCTGGTTCAGCTCTGGTTCTCTGTCTGTTCGATGGAGAAGGAGCAGTCTCCTGCTTGGGTTAGGTCTTTGTTTGCTCAGGCGGGTCAGGGTCTTAGCCGTCTGATGCAGAGGAACAGTCCAGGTTTCAGGACACATTACCTATAGAAATTCTAGCACACTGAGGTTAAATAAATCCAACCCTTTCCACACTGTCTGTTTCTAATCATACTATCTGTCTTGGTTTTTAAATGCCATCTAAACAACAAAATGAATGTCTCCTAATGATATTACAAGAACTCCTTCTAAAAATTATTTCAACCATTGTAAGATATTTACCCACAATAACTCTTTCAGGAAACCATTTTCTCCTATAAATTGAAATACTCACATGTTACAAGCACCATATCTTTCACACACAAATAACGTGCCCATATATTCCCCGTTCAAATCCCACTGTTACTTAGAACATCAGTAAAAACCAGCAGAGCGTACTAACAGATCACAGAAATGAAAATTGACTCAAGAGTAGGCCTATGTTTATACTTGTTATCATAATTATTAATATTATCACTTTTACTCTAAATGCCCTGTCCATAATCCAGACATGCAAATTGTTTGAGTGTAAAAATGTGTTTTTCCCTATCTGTTTACACTCTAAAGATTCTTGAAATTATAATGGTTCAATTACTAATCCCTTTGTACTTCTGATAACAATTATTTATGTATAATGTTTTAAATATACACATATGTGCTACATGTAATAGTTCTAAATTTGAAGACTAGTGTGTGGTTTTAGTTCTGACTGAAATGTATTATCTATAATAATATACAATACGTCCACCAGTGTGCGCAATTATATTTCTAACTTTTGTCCACTAGGGGCGCTATATTTAATTTGTAGATGTAATACCAAATAGTTACACTGGGGGCGTTATATTTAAGAATTAATGCAATGTATCGTATCTGCCACAGTTTTGAGTCGGTTTTGACTTTACTTGTATTACTGGCTCTGTCCACCAGGTCTAAACATATTTCACTTTGCTCTTATTTGGTGCACCACCTTCCCTTGGCCACCAGATGTACTTTTGCCTACTTCCTCATTCTTTTCTTATCTGTTACTTCTCCCTTGTTCCTCTTTCCCTATTATATACTTCTCCTTTTGCTCGGTATTTCTACACTTTTAACTCTATTTAGTAACACACTTTTAATTCCATTTAACAACACACTTTTCCATTTTTTTTTTTTTTTTTTTTTTTTGTGGTCTGAGCTACTATGTTTGTTTTGTACGACAAAGGGCCACACTTAGAAAAAAAAAACAGAGATTTCGAGAATAAAGTCGTAATAATACGAGAATAAAGTCATAGTTACGAGAATAAAGTCGTAATATTACGAGAATAAAGTCATAATTACGAGATTAAAGTCGTGTGTGACTTGAGAAGGAGACAACAGGAGCGTCCTGCAATAAAATGAGGAATGTGGAGCATCTTGTGAAGCAGTAATTTAGTTTAGGTTTCTCAAATAACTAAATACTTAATCTTTTGGCACATCAGCATCAGATTATCGTATTAGAACTTTGAAAAGGTTGTGCAAGAAACTATGTCTATTATTTCGAAGAAAGAACCAAACGGACTAGGAGGAGATTGTCTCCTTTCTGCAGGAGGAAATGGCTGGTTCTGGCCGACTACAAGGCTATCGTTGGTTACATATACGAGCTGTTCAAAGGGGATTTGTTGTTTCACTAGAAATGATGAGACTTGTAATCAAGGCTTTGGATCCAAAAGGAGTCGAACGATAGCCTTGTAGTGGAATCGGAATGAGCTCCCCATTGAAATCAGGACAGCAGAAAGCTTACACATCTTCCGGCGCAGACTGAAAACTCTCCTTCGACTGCACTTCGAGCGATAGAATTACTAACAAAGAATTGCAAACAAAGCACTTGTATACTAATAAAGGACTGGCTTATCTAAAGCCAGTTGAGTAGCACTTGAAATGTTTTAGCTCTATGAAACCTGATGTACTTTATGATTCTGTTTTCTTCAAGTTTGTATCTTGTTGGTCGAATGCACTTATTGTAAGTTGCTTTGGATAAAAGCGTCAGCTAAATGCAATGTAATGTAATGTAGTCGGCCAGAACCAGCCATTTCCTCCTGCAGAAAGGAGCCCGCTTCTCAAGTGACTTATGAAACTACGACTTTAATCTCGTAATTATTACTTTATTCTCGTAACATTACGACTTTATTCTCGTAATGTTACGACTTTATTCTCGTAACTATGACTTTATTCTCGTATTATTACGACTTTATTCTCGAAATCTCTCTTTTTTTCTTCTAAGTGTGGCTCCGTCGTAGTTTTGTATGTTTTTTTTTTTTATTTAATGGCGCCTTTGTGAGTGAAAAGGTGGGAGTTCTTCGGAGGAGGATCAACCGCTCCTTTCTGTTTGTGCCTTGCAGATAAATCACGTCAGGATCACCAATTTCTTGTGTTTCAGAATTCCTCTGCAAAAGCAAGGAGTCGGACCAGGCAATAAAGTTATAATAAATCTGATTTATTTCAGTTGTGATAAGGAATATAATTTCTCAGCTGAGGTCTCTGGAGATCAGGGATCCACAGACCGCGAGCAGTTTCCACTCCAAGCAGTTAACTGTCTCACACTTCCTTCCACAGCCCCGAAAACCGGCAAAACACATTTCATATACTTATTACAGAATAAAGGTGTCATATTCTGATTAGATATGTGTATTTCTGAGTGAGGTGCTGTAGATCTCTGATTGGAGAACAGGCGAGCCCACGCCTCTTGGCTTCGCCCAGGTCCGACAGGTCCAGTCTTCTTCCCAAGGTCATCCAGGCCCTACACTATACTGACTGTTTCTCCTGTCACGTGCTAAGCTCTGATCTGCTGGGTGCCTGGCACGGTGCCCTCTCCTGAACCTCAGCGAATAACTCACAATAGTGCACAAAAGTAAAGTAAATAAAGTAGCAGAAATGCAGTTCCTTCCTTATGTTTTGCTCACCATTAACACTGTCACGAAGCTCACTTCTCTTCATAGTTTAAGACCTTCTGGTAGCATATTATTCATACACATTTCTTTATGAGCAAGCAACACACATGACTTACTATACATGTACACAGTTTGCACATACACCTACACACAAACAACATACTGACAATGACGCCTTATTGCACAAACCCCAAGGCCAACGTTTAAATTATACGTTACTTTTGTTTGTTGAGAAGATTAATGGACATTGGTAGGAGTGTTTGTAACCGTTTAGCCTGCTTTTAGGGACCCTAAAGTAAGAGACATGAGAGCACTGTCAGCCACCAACTCTCCCTCCCTCTCTCTCTATTAATCCCTTAAATGGTTTCAGTATCCTGGGGGATTCACTCATTTGACAGGCTGTGTCCATGTGTTGATGTTGACATGATTCATTTTGACGTGATCTCATTATTTTCCTCCAGCTCTGTACGAACAGTCCTGCGAAGTGTACAAACACAACGGCAACACGTCGGGACATTTTTACATCGACGTGGATGGCAGCGGACCAATCAAACCGCAACTGGTGTACTGCAACATGACAGGTGACACACACACACACACAAACACACACACAAGCACACAGACATATACTCCACCTCTTCTCACATCATCACTCCATTTTTTTTTATGATTAGAATTTACATAATTGTAAATGATGATGCTCCACTCATCCCCCTCAGATCCACTTCCATCCTTATTGTCTCCAAGCTTCTCTCTCTTTCCCTCCTTTAATCTCTGTCCCACATTCATCTCCCTGTCTCTTTAAGTCGTGATGCTTTACACATTTGGTATCATGATGATAGAGAACATTGTCAGTGCTCTGAATTATGTCCTTTTTGAGAGTTAAAGCGAAAGCTCAAATACCTTTGACCATCTAGTGTAATATTCTTCTTAACAGCGGTTGTGTTTTCTTTTGTCCACAGAGGAGAACACATGGATGGTGATCCAGCACAACAACAGCGAGCTGACCAGAGTGCGACCGTCTCCAGAGGTAAACAAGCACTCAGTTCACTTTGACTACTCCACTGAAGAGGAGCAGCTATTGGCCGCCATCAGCCAATCAGAGTACTGCGAACAGGAACTGTCCTACCACTGCAGGAAGTCCCGCCTCCTCAACACTCCAGGTAAGGGGCTGTTTCTTTAGCTGACCCTAACATCCTGAATCAGATTTTCCTCACTTTTTCTAAGGGACCTGGCGTTTTTAACTCTGTTGATGTGGAGTGATGAATACTGAGAGCCTTTCTCCATTTGCCTTCAGTGGGAAAATAAGGAGCCGTAACTCAGACTAAACAAGGCCAATATAAATGATCATTGTTGAAGGTCTTTTCCATTAGGATTTGATTTACTGAGTCTGCAATCACCGAACCGCATGGATATTTGTTTAACATCTCTTCTTTCTCATTTTATCAAAGTGAGTTATGAGGTGTTTTGTACAAACACAATCTCTGGAGAAAACAATCTAACTCCCTGGGGCCTCACAAATCTTTCCCACTCCACTAAACAAAAACAAATTATTCTTATGTTCGTTGCTGGATACGTAATCAGGTTCCTAGAATTCTTTCTTTTCACCAATGAGCCAGACAAATGGGTTTTGTATGAGTAGTTGAAATGTCTCCTCCTTTTAAATTGAGGTGAATTAAGTTCTCTGTGTCTCCATCAAGTTTACAAGTCATTAATTGACCATTATGCATGAGGAACAATGTTTACTTGTGGAAAACACTGCCATTAATTCAAATTAAAATGGATGGATTGAGGGTGTGTTTTACCTCCTTGACATTTGATACTCTTAGAGTGGCTTATAATAACATGTAATTCTTTAAAAAGCTTTATAGTGATTCTGTTTTGCAGGAAAGAAGTTAGAAAATAGATGATAGAAAATGAATGTAGTGGGATTTGTAGAGTTATTTGGAAAGTGGTAATTCATTGACATTTGCTTACCTTTACTCGCAATGTTTTCTATAATATATTAATGATGCTGACAAAACACAAAACAATAGCACATCTCACAGCCTCACACGTGTTACGTATTCTTTGATAGTTTTATACGTGCTGTTTCAGTATGTGATTGTATTAGGTATATTGTGTTTAAATGAAAGACTCACATTTCACCAAGCCAAAAATGGATAAATAGTTATTTGTTAGATTAAAACATTTGTAAACCTTTATTTCTCCTGTAGGGTATATGCATTTGTGTAAACTTAATAAATAATAATAATAATATGAAGAACAGAATAATAATAATAATAATAAGCTAAATGCACCTCAATCATCGAAAGTAAAAGTACTCGTTATGCAGAATTGACCTCTTACAATATTATTGTATTACTGTTATCATATTATCCTATTTTTAAACATGTAAGAGCATTTTAGTTCTGCAGCGGATGTGTGGACTCAATATTTGAAATACTACAGTAAGGTATTATACCATATAAGCATGTCATGTGTTTGTATATGTATAAAGTAACTGTGAGTGTTAAAATAAATATAATGGAGTAAAAAAGTACAACATGCATCTCTAAAGCATGAGAAGTAGACGAAGTAGCTTTAAATAGAAGTACAAATATGTCAAATAGAACTTGAGTAAAATACTTTTCACCACTGTGTGTGTGTGTGTGTGTGTGTGTGTGTGTGTGTGTGTGTGTGTGTGTGTGTGTGTGTGTGTGTGTGTGTGTGTGTGTGTGTGTGTGTGTGTGTGTGTGTGTTTCAGAGGGCTCTCCGTTCAGCTGGTGGCTCGGGGGTCCCGCTCCCGGTCGTGTCCAGTCTTATTGGGGGGGGGCTCAGCCGGGCAGCCAGCAGTGTGTGTGCGGGCTGCAGGGAGACTGTGTGGACCCTCAGCACTACTGCAACTGTGACGCTGACCGCACCGAGTGGTACTGAGACACAGCCCTTACAGACGTGGTTATTCATACTGAAGTGTCCCCCTCTCTATCATGCCTCACCTTGGGCTGTTTCTTCATCCTCTCCTTTTTATCTCTCCTTATTGTTCTACCCTCCTTTGACCTTTGCTTCCTAATCTCCTCCTGATCTCAATATAATACAAAGGGGCTTTATTGGCATGACCACATTTTAAACATAGTATTGCCAAAGCATTCCGCACAAGGCGTTATAACAGAACAAAATCAACACAACACATAAATGTGAACAATACATGTGGCACAACACTCAAATGCACGCTCAGAATAAGTAATAATCTCTCCCTCCTCCTTATTGTCATTTTCCTTCCTACTCCTCCCCTTCTATTTATTCCTCTTCTTTATCTACCCCATCTTCTTCCTTCTCCTTTGTGTCTTCCTCCTCCTCCTCAACACTACTGTAACCGTGACGCCGGCCGCACCGAGTGGTACTGAAACACATTGTATCGTGAAAAGGCTTGTCCTGGATATCTAGAATCATCACATTGTATTTATATAGCCCAGTTTTACGTATTACACATTTGTCTCAGGGGGCTTTCAGCATGCGACACCCGCTGTCCTTAGACGGTTGCAAATAAACATTGCAAAATAAACCCCATAATTAATGGGAAAAATGGGAAATGACTCAGGAAGAACGACATTGATTGATATAAACATACTGCTTTATCAAATAGTAAAGTATATATTAATGCAGTCGTTGACGTTAAATCTGTGGTGGTATCATTTCCCTAATGTTCTGCTTAAATGCTGGGACAACAGGATGATTACTAACTTGTAAAACAATGGACAGCTTAGTGAAGCAATGTGTTCATTAAACCAGCCTTTTCCACAAATTAATAAAAAAAAGAATCTTACCTTTAGTTTGATATTACTTTGTTGTTCCTTGCTGGTGTCTTTGTATTAAAAAACTGTTGAAAATAGATACATCGTTTTTAAATTTGAGATAAGATGGCATTTAAATCAGGAAAAATTACTTCATTTTCTTAGTTGTATGAAACGTAATGAAACTAGCTGGAAACGCATAGACGGACACATTTAGGGTTTTTAAATGTCATTGCATGATTCCATATTTTCTGCTCATGCTAACTTTCTGCTTAATATAGGAAAATACATTTCTGATTGTACTCCTACTGTTGATTTATTTGTATTGAATAGTAAACATGAGTGCTAAAAGCGTCTGCAGGGTTACAGTCATCCACATTCTGCAGGGAAGCAAACAATAAATCGACTGGGATAATTGGAGCAGAGCACAATCAAAACAACTTTTAACCTCTCCTCATGTCATCTTGGCTTTTTCCTCACATATCATTTCCCAGCACAAACAGTTTAAATCTATTTTTACAGAGCCGATCGGCTGCTCTTTAATATTTCATCGCACTGAGCTGTAAAGTCTCCTCGCTTCCAGCCCTGCGTGTGTTTTTAAGCTTTTCTCAGCAACAAGGCAAGCGGTGTGTGAAGCTGCGTGTGGGTGTAAATGGACGGAAGGCGTCTTGTTTTTGGAGTAGCTGTTCCGGCAAATGCAGAGGATTGAATGTCAGGAAGGCTATCATTATGTTTTCACTCAGCAATGTTTACAGCAGCCAGTAAAACATGCACTCATCCAGAATTGAATACTGCAATAGCATCCTTTATGCCATAAAGTGTATGGCACATTATTCAAACTCGTAACCCTCTCTACCCAAACACATCTGCACCCATATGTCCATGTTTAGATAAACATTCCCTGTTTCTGGTGATTTAAATGTGGAATTAACCGTCTGTTTTGTGTATTCAAAGTGTGTTTCTTTATTATCTTTGATTAACTTTTACCTGTACATGTCAAGTCTTTGAGTACCATGGACTTTAAAAAAAGTCTTACACTACAGATGTAACGAATGTAGGACTTTGAGGATCAACATTTATTAAAAGCTCCATGAAATGCCCTTGTGAATAATAATAATAATAATTAGAAGAAGAATGTAATACGTATTTTGCTTTTTCATAGTTATTATCATTATTAATATTGTAACGACACTGAAAAAATGGGGAGTAAGATTTACTTGCATAAGAAAATGCACTCAGAAGTAAATTTAACAACGTATATTTCAAGTAGCTTCTACTTATTATTATTAATATACACAAGGGGGATTACAATATTTAAAACAAACACCAATTTTTTTCTCAAGGAAATGGTCTTAGATGGGAGTTTGTGAGTTGCGTGAATTTGTTGATTTTTGAAATCCGCCACGTTTCTCCTTCCTCTTCCTCCTCCTCCTCCCCGTCCTCCTCTTCCTCCTCCTCTTCCTCTTGCAGGACTGAGGACTCGGGGCTGCTCACCCATAAAGAGAGCCTCCCCGTCCGTTCTCTGTTGCTAGGTGACGTCAGGAGGCCGGGGTCAGAGGCCGCGTACAGTGTGGGACCGCTCCGTTGTCATGGAGACAGTAAGTCTAGTCCAGTTGCCTGGCTATAACATGATGAAAGAAAAACTTCCTATGATAGGAATTGACTTTGTTTACTTTATTCTGTCAGACTGCATGGTGTTGACAGACAAACAAATGTTTTTTTTGTGTGTCAATCCTCATACAACACACCGGTCTTCAATTTTCATCCCAGTTGCCTTTCATTTAAATTATAGATGAGAGTAACGCTAACGTCACGTCTTGACAAAATGACGGCCCCGCCCACTTCCGGGGGACAATAATGCATTAAAGCGAAGAGGAAAATAATTGTTTCTTCATGTCTTAAAGCTGCTGAGTCATATATTGTACCTGAAAAAACAAATATATCCCGAGTTACGGTTTATTTACTTCCACTACAGAAAAAAAGGACGGTAAAAGAAACGATCTGATTCTGAAATCAAAGTTTCAGTCTGACCTGCTGCCTGCACTCCAGCTTTCTGATCGGACATCATTTCCCTATTGATTGAAATGTAACCATAAATCAACACAGATCATGGTTCTCCAATGACATTGTTTGACAGTTTGCCTTTCTGACCATCATAATTGGGATTCTTGTAGATAAAAAAAGCGCTGTTTTCGTAATTGTTTGATGTGATTGTTGAAAACAGAATCTGTATCACTGCCAATCACATTTTACATTTATATAATCTATTCAATATTTAATATTCCATCTGTCATATATTTATGCAGGTATATGTATATATAAAACCTTGGGATAAATAAAGTACTATCTTATCTTATTCAAATGGCAGTGAGTGTTTTCCACCCAAAAGGGGCGTGGCCTTGCATGGAGGGGAAAGTACCCGGATGTGTTGCTCTCATCTATTGCAGTCCCAGAAATGTCACACAAAAGTGACACAAGTTTGACATTTTGTTGATATACATAAACTAAATGTTATACAAGTTTTTTTAATTAAAATGTAAATGCAATGAGGATTATTTTGTATCTTATTTGTTTTTCCATTTATTTAGACAAGATAAGATAAGATAGTACTTTATTGATCCCAATTTGGGACATTTTTTAATCTTAGTAATCTTAACCAGGAGTTTTCATTTCCTTTTCTCAGAGAACTTCTGGAACGCTGCGTTTTTCGACAAGGAGACGTCGTACCTCCACTTCCCGACCTTCCACGGAGAGCTGAGCGCGGATATCTCCTTCCTGTTTAAAACCACCGCCTCCTCCGGTGTGTTCCTGGAGAACCTGGGCATCAAAGACTTCATCCGGATCGAACTGAGCTGTGAGTAAGAGCTGGAGAATCAAGAATGAATCCAAATCAAACACATTTAAAGGGCGAGTGTGAGTCTTTAAAGCCCTTTTCGTATGCTGGGATTTATAGTATGGCAGCAAGACTTAAATAGACTTAAAGCTCCCGTGTCATGGCCATTTCTACTGATCATATTTCCATTGTTGAAGTCTACTACAATAGATTTATACCGTGCAATTTTCCAAACTCACATTGGTTTCTCATACAGCTCTGTAAAGTATGTGTAGTCACTCTCTGTCCTAAACGGCTTGTTGGAGCTCCTGCCCCCCCCTCCCTGTGAGCCCAGTGAGCTCTGATTGGTCACGCGACGTGAAAGGCTCATTGCGTACCCATTTAAACAGTCGTGGTAGTTACCTTGTTTGTTTTAAACATCATAAATACACAAACAACAATGAATACTTACAGGTTGTGTACCCGAATCTCCCGCTGGTCCAAACAAAGTAGGAACAGCATCGTTCTTCAGTGCCCTACGCTGTGCATATCCGGCATGAATCGCTGAAAGGTTTGGGAAGATTTGTTTCGTGAAAGGCTGGCAGAGGGTGCAGCCATAGCTCTGGGCGTGGCTACTGGGTATCCCTACCAGGAAGTAAAGGAGCAATCTCCAACGAGAAGTTTTGGGGAGGTATTTTCTGTGTTAGAGTTATTTTCTGTGGGAGCGTTGCTCGCTTCAAAAGTTGAGCAATGTTCAACTTTTGAAGCTTCGGTGGAAGCGTCAGCCAATCAAATCATATGCCAGTACAAGCTCTAGCCAATCAAGCCGCGTGCTTGTGTGTCCGGGACGGGAGATTCATGTTAGGGATGCCAGCGATTATTCGATTATTCGAATATTCGTTACAGTCTCCATAATCGAATATTATTTTTAAAAATCGATTTTATTTATATATTTTTTTTTATTATTTATATATTTTTTTATTATTATTATTTTATTTTTTTCTGGCTTAGTTTCAACCAAAATATATATATAAATATGTATATGCTAATAATAGTAATAGTATTAATAATTGTAAATGGCCATTGGTCACACCACCAGTTTGTTTTACTGTAAACTTGGAGGAAGCCTGCATGCAGAGCAGACTGCTGCTGCAGCACGCTACACACCGACCCCACCCCCCCTCTCCCTCACACGTGCGACTAAAGATGAACAAAGCGGCAGCCGGCAGGTAAAAAGAGTTCCTCGTGGAACTACTTCGAACATACAAGTCCAAAGGAAGTTAAATGCAAGCTCTGCGGAAAGACGTTGGTCTATCACAGCTCAACCTCAACAATGCGTTCGCATTGAAGAAAGACGCAGCACAGCCGGCCATTACCAACTTCACTTCAAGGCCACGTCGTTGTGATGACATGCTTGTTTGTTGTTTGTACTGTTAAACATGTTCCAGTAAAGAAAACAACGGAATTCCTTTACGGAGTTTTTTTTTTTTTTTTCTCCCGCGGGGGGGGGGGGGGGTCGAATAATCGATTATTATTCGCCAGGGCTGCCGAATAATCGATTTTGATCATGGTCAGTTTCTGGCAACCCTAATTCATGTGATTGGTTGTTGGTCGAGTTTCAGACAAGCTCACCGGCAAGCTTCAACGCACGCCGCCGTGTGGACGCTGCGTTACAGTTGTTTCCCTGCTCTGGGATTCAACTGTTTTGCAATGGATTGAAAGATGTTCCCTCGGTTATCCCATAACTTCTGATATTGAATAAAGCTTTTTAGTTTGAGTTTTTATTGACAGGCTTGTTCTTATTGAGTTTGTGTTTTCTTCTGGCGCTGCTTGCATGTTTCCATCATGTTGTTCTGCTCTGGGTTTCTTTGTTGTCTTTCGATTAATTTCCTTCCCACAAAGTTTGCAGTTGAAAGCATCCGCTGCCGTGGATGCTTGGGACAACATAGCATTCTCACAACACAGCAAATCAAATAACCAAGGTGAAATCCGTTAAATAGGAACTCATAATTATTGCAGGGCTTCTTTTTTTTTGCACCCTTGTTTTTAATTTGAAGATTGTTCATCAACTCTCAGGGGGCATTTTAGCCCTGACCCTCCATTAATTCCTGTTGATTGATTCTTGCCTCATGCACACATTTATAGGCCCTATCGAGAGTCATTCAGATTACGGCCGCAATAACCAGGGTGTTATTTAGTTTATAGGTAGAGTGGAAATGTGGGTGGCTGTGAGATGTGTTTTTACCATATATTATGTAATTTAAAACATAGCAGTATTACCCAACAAGGTGTCCTTGTGTTTATATGGGTGACCGTACTGCGGGTTGTACCAGGTTCGCATTTATTGGCAGCTGTACGGTTTGTCATTCAGAACGGCTTGTATCCACCTTAGTTATTAGAGTCATATGAGGTTGCCTTTTGAAGCTCTGTCACCTCACTTCACCTTTTAGTTTGTTTGGAGGTTCTCTTTGTGTTGCTTTTTGGAGGAAGTTGCATCGAAGCGGGATTTAAAGGGACAGACACAGATCATTTCAGGGACACTGCTGCAGCAAACGTCTCTCTCCTCTGGGAAATCACTGTCAGTGCCGACCTCTTAAGATCGCTCCGTAACCTCTAGGAATTTCTAAATGAAGTTACTGTATAGTCAGGGGTGCACATATCTGGTACGCATGCGCGGCAAACATCTGAAATGCATAACGTCACTTGTGTCACCAAGCGCCTTTGTGTACAGACGAACTTGTGAAGCTTTTTTACCGACAGCGCTTAGATCACTGGACGACAGAGTCGGTTGCCGTGTGCACAGACGGGGCTGCTGTTAACGTTGGTGTGTACAACGGAATTGTGCCAAAACTACGCCAAACGGCTGCAGAGGGAGACTGCCCTGAGCACATTCTGTCCCCGCGCACACACTGGAGAACTGCTCAAACTCGCAGTTCACTAGCACCCTGGACATCCAAACTATGTATCCTGGTACTTATCTGAGTAACTCACTAAGAAAGTTATAGTGCTGTTTCGCCTTTTGTCCTTGGGAAAGTCGAAGTCGTTTAAGAATAATTAATACCTTTACACTGGGAAAAAACATCCTCTTCACCAAACACCAACAAGTTATTTATAGCGTTTCGATTTGTTTGGCAAAAAAAACAAAAAACTTTTGTAGGTACATTTTGTAGGAAAACTATGTGCTCTTTACTCCGTTACATTTATTTTCCAGCATTACCTACGAGCTACTTCAGAGTTATGTTATTAATAAAAAATACAAATGAAAATACAGTATTGTAGTAAAAGCTACCCAGCAGTTCTTAAACTAAATGAAATAACCCTAACCTCGCTGAATGAAGTCATGATCACAATATTACATCAATAATATAATATAATATATATAACTCTGAAATTGGGCCTTACCACTAACGACTACTTTACTTTTGGTACTTGGGGTTTATTTTGATGATTATTTATACTTGTCAACTTCTATTTGAACTTCTATTTGAATATGTTTTTAAGTGCAGGATTTTATTTGAAGCAGTTTTACTTAAGTAAAACATCTGAGTACTTATTCCATTTAGTTAGAGGTGCAGTGACTGACACATCAATAACCCACCATGTCTGCTCCCTCTCTCTCCCTCTCTCCCTCTCTCTCCCTCTCTCCCCCTCTCTCTCCCTCTCTCCCTCTCCATCAGCCTCCACCCGTGTGGTTTTCTCCTTCGACGTCGGTAACGGGCCTCTGGAGGTTCACGTGGAGTCGATGGTGCCGCTGAACGACAACCGGTGGCATCGAGTCCGAGCCGAGAGGAACGTCAAAGAGGCGTCGCTGCGGCTGGACGGACTTCCTGTCGCCACGCAGGAAGCTCCGGCTGACGGACACCTCCACCTGCAGCTCAACAGCCAGCTGTTCATAGGTGAGGAGGAGACACACGGGCCAAACATGTATTCATATAACGTTTATACAAAATAAGAATCTGCTTTAAAGGGCCGAGTATGTGTTCAGAACACACCTAGGTTCAAGGATCGAGGCTTTTATTGTCATGTGTGGATAGCTACAGTGCAGATATGATAATGACATGTTAGTCCGGCTTATTCATATCACAGGGACGTGTTTAAAAACCTTTCAGACACACTTGACAATTAACCCCACCCTGTTGTGTTTACTTTTTTGTAAACAAAGTACATTTCGCATGCTCTGTTTCCCGATAAAAAGCACGTTGTGTATCGTAACACACCCAAAGCTTTAAACACGTGTTGAATGCATTTCCTTTCTCATAAAGCATTTGCGAAGCTTAAAGCTGTTGACAAATGGATCTGCTTTAAACCAGGACTGTGTTTACGTAACCTGTGTATATAAGATACTAAAAGCCTCGGGACACAGTTTAAAAAACATCCACAATAGCGCTAGTGGTCAAAAGCTTCACTGGGTTCCTTTAACAACAGGAGACAATAGCAATCTACCAAATCAACACTAAATGATCAATTGCAATGAAGTGTACGGCTGGAAAGGCGTAGCTGCAATATGAATTATCTTTATACTTTTTCTTTTTGTCGCTGCTTTTAATTGAACTATTCACATCTTAAACTGCACTGTAACTTTTATCCATGTATTTTTCCTTAATGTTTATTTTATTAGCTTTTCTTTTTTAATGCTTAATGTCTTCTTTTTTTTTTGTAAAGCACTTTGAATTGCCTTGCGTTGAAAAGTGCTATATAAATAAACTTGCCTTGCCTTGCCTTATACACACAGACAGCCTTAAGAAAAATAAAATAACTTTTGCTAATTAATAAAAGACATGAGCTGGGGTTTAGATTCAACACTGAGGATTCATACAATGTATTTTCTGTAAAAGATAGCTATCTAGAAAATTGATTTTATGCATGGAAATGTAAAAATAAGCATTCGGCTCAGCTCGTATGCAATCACAAGCCACAACATTGCTGTATTCATGAGGAAAAATGTAGGTTTCTACTCCTTATGCGCATTTAAGATAAACTATTACATGCAGTGCAATTAGAAGACCTCCACGGATTTATGTCTGTCTACTTATTTTTACAATTAAAAGTCATTGTTGTTTGCCATGAATTCCTAAGCCATGATTAATTAAACCGTGTATTTATGAGCCTTAATTATTCCTGGCAGACATTTATAGGGTGAATAACATTGTTTAGATTTATAACCCGTGCCTTGCATGGATTTACAAACGGTTGGATTGCTGTTCCTCTTCTTGCTTTACGGCCTCATATTTGTCAGCGTATAATATCCACGCGCTGCAGTTTCTGGTGACATATTTCTGCATTCGATGCAAGCACCAATTCAGGTATGTTGTCGTATTGCCTGGTTTGAATAGATAACCTGTTTATCAGTGCTGTGTTGGCTGGTTTGTGAAGATAAGTGTTTTCTGGGAGGCAGAAAACACTTATCTTCATTTAAAGACATGGGAAGTGAGAATGTGCTGAAAGACGTTTGTTGGTATTTTGTTGGAAATTGCGTTTCAGACTTTGAGAATATTCATCAGAGAAATGCTATTTCTGTCCTGGCTGATGAGGGTTTAGACCAAACTGTTAAGCTGTAACTCGGACAGACATTGACATCCCAATAGCCTTGCAACTAGTATATAGAAAAACATTAGCTTGAATGGCGATTAAGAAATAATCCATTGGCCTCCTTTGTTTACTTCTTTAACATAGTGACATCACTATGTTACACTCACACTAATTGCATAACTACTAAGAAGTGTCTTGCCTAGGGACACAACGACATGCTGACTGCAGTGGGGTTTGAACCTGTGACCCCCGATCCCAACACCAAGACTCTATCCACTGTGCCACATGCCTCCACACTAACTAGAGGTCCAACACATTGTACATGATGTCCACTAAGCGTCTGGACATCTCTAAGCTGTTGACCAATCACAACAGACTGGGCTCTAGTTTCAGACAGAGGGTGAAAGAGGTGCTGCAGCACAGGCAGTATGAGAAAAATAAAGAGCTTTTTGAACATTAGAGCATGGAGACATGTAGAGACACTACATACTGATATACACCTGAACATCAGCAGGAGAGGACTCTTTAAAGTAGAGACACTACATACTGATATACACCTGAACATCAGCAGGAGAGGACTCTTTAAAGTAGAGACACTACATACTGATATACACCTGAACATCAGCAGGAGAGGACTCTTTAAAGTAGAGACACTACATACTGATATACACCTGAACATCAGCAGGAGAGGACTCTTTAAAGTAGAGACACTACATACTGATATACACCTGAACATCAGCAGGAGAGGACTCTTTAAAGTAGAGACACTACATACTGATATACACCTGAACATCAGCAGGAGAGAACTCTTTAAAGTAGAGACACTACATACTGATATACACCTGAACATCAGCAGGAGAGGACTCTTTAAAGTAGAGACACTACATGCTGATGATATACACCTGAACATCAGCAGGAGAGGACTCTTTAAAGTAGAGACACTACATGCTGATGATATACACCTGAACATCAGCAGGAGAGGACTCTTTAAAGTAGAGACACTACATACTGATATACACCTGAACATCATATGAGAAGAATAAAGAGCTTTGTGAACATTAGAGCAAGGAGACATGTCCCAGTAGAGCTACCGAATACAATTCTGGAAATTAGCACAATATGGGCCCTTTAATAATTTGATTTCAACTTTAAAAGTATGTGAGAAATGGCTCTGAATATGTGGCAGAAGGCCCGATCAAATGTATGTTGTATTGCATGATATCCTGCTTGTATTGCCTCTCACTGTTGGACACGTGGTTGAATCTTTGCTCCAGAGTTTCTTCTCCGAACTCTGCAGTTCCAGTGAGTTCTCTCTTTCGACACGTTGCTTTCTGTGCCTGCAGGTCGAGGTTCTTTGTGTTCTCAGCCACACTTTGCCTCTGATGCGTGGTCTGATCTCCACTTCAGTAATTGTTCTTGCAGATTCCCTCTCCTGTGGTCTCACACTGTATGTACAGAGTGTGCTCTCACAGCACGGCCTCCTGCAGAGACGCTGCAATCGTCTTGTTAGAGCTGAGGTTGAATATTGTAAATTCTCCCTGATCTTAAAGGTCTCATTTGGTCGGAGGTGAAGTTCCTCTGCATTTGGACTCTTTGATCTTTCCATTAATCTTTACTCAGCAAATCCCTCATATATGCTTTTTAGAAATGATCTCACCTTCCAATAAGTGATTCACTTGATGTTTTACGATTACTGTTTAACGGCTGGATATGTGCAGAATACTAAGCAGACATTTACACCTGATCCTTTTGTAGAGCTGTTTAAAGTTTCCGCATTTTGAGGTTTATTCTTTTAATGGTAGCCCATAGGTGTGTCAATACACTTTCGAATAGCCACCCCAGAAACAAACCTTTTACAAAACCTGCCTTATGGGAGAGAAACTCCCTCTGGTGGGACCTTTGGGACTTTAGCCTCTCCAGACCATTTACAGGCACACAAATCCAAGACGCTACGGGAAAGGCGAAATCCCTTTGGGCAGGAATGAGTGTTTGTAGTGCTTCAGGCTGAATCTTCTATAAGCTGAACTTCTGGAGAAAGTGGGTGGGATCAGACACGATGATTGGTCTAATGATGGACTGCTCATAGATGTTTCGGAGGGTGGATGGATTTTATTCAGTTTGTCAGTGCTAGCTTTGATTCCTGTATGTATGACACTGACTGCTGATGATATCAGTCACATAGTCAGTTTAGACATTTGATATCTCCACATATGAGTGCTTCAGGCTGCCCGTGTGAACCCTGAATCTCCTCTCAGCCGAACGTGGGTGGGATCAGACACGATGTTTGGGGAAACGATGGACAGCTCCTCGATGTTTTGGAGGATGGATGTTTATTCAGTGTGCTTCTGTGTTTCTCAGGAGGCACAGCGTCCAGGCAGAAGGGCTTCCGGGGTTGTATCCGCTCCCTGCAGCTGAACGGCGTCCCCCTGGACCTGGAGGAGCGGGCGGAGATCACCCCCGGGGTCCAGCCCGGCTGCCCGGGTCACTGCAGCAGCTACGGCTCGCTCTGCCAGAACCAGGGCCGCTGTGTGGAGAGAGCCAGCGGCTTCCACTGCGACTGCGGCCTGTCGGCGCACACTGGAGCCTTCTGCCGCACTGGTACACACGCTGTTGGTGTTAAAGCAAGATGCACCGTCATACAAACCGATGTCTGTAATGTGGTAAAGGGTATCTGAGGCTGGAGTATGTTGTCAATTTGGAGGTGAGATTACAGTTTTTCAAATCCATCGAGAAGAAAAATTAAAGGTCCCCTATTAGACTGTTTTTCATCAATATATTACAGCTCTCAGATACTGTACAAACATGTCTCTGATTGGCTGAAACACCAAACAGATCATTGCAGCATTACCCATAATCCCCTCTGTTTCAGCCCTGTTTCAAAAGTGCTGATTCTCTGTCTGTTACTTTAGCTGAAAATAAGGAGCCACTCCCCACGCCCCTCTGAGAGACATTTGGTTAAAAATAACACAATAGCCGCTTTCACACCAAGTACTTTGCCGTACTTAGTCCCGCCGAACTCTTTAGTCCCGGAACTGTCCTAGTACAGATCGCGTTCACACCGGAATAAGTCCCTGAGGGAGGATTAGGCAAATGAAGCCGCTGACGTCACTTCTTCTTCTTCTGCTCTGGGTTTACTGGCAGCCCGCAAACAACTTCACGGCGTATACTGCCACCCGAAGTCCCGGGTAAATCGCCAGAAGCGCCGACACCTCCTCATCACTCCACCGCTCCCACGTTTTATTTTGTGTTGCCATAAGTCAGTCTCTCTCCGTTGGTGCGTTGGGCTAATGCTAATGCTAATAATGCTAATGCTAGCAAATCAAATGGCGGCTTCATAAAACTTTTTGGGAGTTTTACGGGGCGTACTTTGCAATTCGCCCAGCCAATCAGAAATTGGAACCTTTTCCTCCCCAGGAAAGTACCTGTCTCTAGCAGGGACTGAAAGGTTCTCGTGAACTAAGTTCTAGTTCCAGATATTTTTGGTGTGAACGCAAAATCCCGAGAACTATCGGAACTATTCCTGGGAAAAGTGCTCCGGTGTGAAAGCGCCCAATGGTGTTCTAGGAGAGAGATTCAGGTGATAAGGTGGGGGGGGGTTACCTTGGTTGGTGATTGGCTAATGGTTACACAAGACAAAACATCGTTATGACATCATAACGTGGCCAAAATCTGATCAGCTCATTTTCAGACATGTTTTTATAGAAATGGATCAAAAAGAGAGAGAATCTTTGTTCCTGAAACTTTCAGAGTCTCTTTCCACAGAGGGGACACATGTTGATGTAGAAGAGGGGACACATGTTGATGTAGAAGAGACATGAAGAAGAGGGGACACATGTTGATGTAGAAGAGACATGGAGAAGAGGGTACACATGTTGATGTAGAAGAGACATGAAGAAGAGGGGACACATGTTGATGTAAAAGAGAAATGGAGAAGAGGGGACACATGTTGATGTAGAAGAGACATGGAGAAGAGGGGACACATGTTGATGTAGAAGATACATGAAGAAGAGGGGACACATGTTGATGTAGAAGAGACATGAAGAAGAGGGGACACATGTTGATGTAGAAGAGACATGGAGAAGAGGGGACACATGTTGATGTAGAAGAGACATGGAGAAGAGGGGACACATGTTGATGTAGAAGAGACATGAAGAAGAGGGGACACATGTTGATGTAGAAGAGACATGGAGAAGAGGGGACACATGTTGATGTAGAAGAGACATGGAGAAGAGGGGACACATGTTGATGTAGAAGAGACATGGAGAAGAGGGGAAACATGTTGATGTAGAGGAGACATGAAGAAGAGGGGACACATGTTGATGTAGAAGAGACATGGAGAAGAGGGGACACATGTTGATGTAGAAGAGACATGGAGAAGAGGGGACACATGTTGATGTAGAAGAGACATGGAGAAGAGGGGACACATGTTGATGTAGAAGAGACATGGAGAAGAGGGGACACATGTTGATGTAGAAGAGACATGGAGAAGAGGGGACACATGTTGATGTAGAAGAGACATGAAGAAGAGGGGACACATGTTGGTGTAGAAGAGACATGGAGAAGAGGGGACACATGTTGATGTAGAAGAGACATGGAGAAGAGGGGACACATGTTGATGTAGAAGAGACATGGAGAAGAGGGGACACATGTTGATGTAGAAGAGACATGGAGAAGAGGGGACACATGTTGATGTAGAAGAGACATGGAGAAGAGGGGACACATGTTGATGTAGAAGAGACATGGAGAAGAGGGGAAACATGTTGATGTAGAGGAGACATGGAAGAAGAGGGGACACATGTTGATGTAGAAGAGACATGGAGAAGAGGGGACACATGTTGATGTAGAAGAGACATGGAGAAGAGGGGACACATGTTGATGTAGAAGAGACATGAGAAGAGGGGACACATGTTGATGTAGAAGAGACATGGAGAAGAGGGGACACATGTTGATGTAGAAGAGACACGGAGAAGAGGGGACACATGTTGATGTAGAAGAGACATGGAGAAGAGGGGACACATGTTGATGTAGAAGAGACACGGAGAAGAGGGGACACATGTTGATGTAGAAGAGACACGGAGAAGAGGGGACACATGTTGATGTAGAAGAGACACGGAGAAGAGGGGACACATGTTGATGTAGAAGAGACGACGGAGACGAGGGGGACACTGTTTATGTAGAAGAGACACGGAGGACGAGGGGAACACATGTTGCTGTAGAGTATAGCACGTGGAGACGAGGGGACACATGTTGATGTAGAGATACAACACGGAAGAGAGGGGACACATGTTGATTTAGAAGAGACCGAGAGGGGACACATGTTTGATGTAGAAGAGACACAAAGAAGAGGTGGACACATGTGATGAAGAAGAGGACACGGAGAAGAGGGGACCACATGTTGCTGTAGAAGAGGACAAGGAGAAGAGGGGACACATGTTGATGTAGAAGAGACACGAAGAAGAGGGGACACATGTTGATGTAGAAGAGACACGGAGAAGAGGGTACACATGTTGATGTAGAAGAGACACGAAGAAGAGGGGACACATGTTGATGTAAACGAGAAACGGAGAAGAGGGGACACATGTTGATGTAGAAGATACATGAAGAAGAGGGGACACATGTTGATGTAGAAGAGACATGGAGAAGAGGGGACACATGTTGATGTAGAAGAGACATGAAGAAGAGGGGACACATGTTGATGCAGAAGAGACATGAAGAAGAGGGGACACATGTTGATGCAGAAGAGACATGAAGAAGAGGGGACACATGTTGATGTAGAAGAGACATGAAGAAGAGGGGACACATGTTGATGTAGAAGAGACATGAAGAAGAGGGGACACATGTTGATGTAGAAGAGACATGGAGAAGAGGGGACACATGTTGATGTAGAAGAGACATGAAGAAGAGGGGACACATGTTGATGTAGAAGAGACATGGAGAAGAGGGGACACATGTTGATGTAGAAGAGACATGAAGAAGAGGGGACACATGTTGATGTAGAAGAGACATGAAGAAGAGGGGACACATGTTGATGTAGAAGAGACATGAAGAAGAGGGGACACATGTTGATGTAGGAGAGACATGAAGAAGAGGGGACACATGTTGATGTAGAAGAGACATGAAGAAGAGGCGACACATGTTGATGTAGAAGAGACATGAAGAAGAGGGGACACATGTTGATGTAGAAGAGACATGAAGAAGAGGGGACACATGTTGATGTAGAAGAGACATGGAGAAGAGGGGACACATGTTGATGTAGAAGAGACATGGAGAAGAGGGGACACATGTTGATGTAGAAGAGACATGAAGAAGAGGGGACACATGTTGATGTAGAAGAGACATGAAGAAGAGGGGACACATGTTGATGTAGAAGAGACATGAAGAAGAGGGGACACATGTTGATGTAGAAGAGACATGAAGAAGAGGGGACACATGTTGATGTAGAAGAGACATGAAGAAGAGGGGACACATGTTGATGTAGAAGAGACATGAAGAAGAGGGGACACATGTTGATGAAGAAGAGACATGGAGAAGAGGGGACACATGTTGATGTAGAAGAGACATGAAGAAGAGGGGACACATGTTGATGAAGAAGAGACATGAAGAAGAGGGGACACATGTTGATGTAGAAGAGACGTGAAGAAGAGGGGACACATGTTGATGTAGAAGAGACATGAAGAAGAGGGGACACATGTTGATGTAGAAGAGACATGGAGAAGAGGGGACACATGTTGATGTAGAAGAGACATGAAGAAGAGGGGACACATGTTGATGTAGAAGAGACATGAAGAAGAGGGGACACATGTTGATGTAGAAGAGACATGGAGAAGAGGGGACACATGTTGATGTAGAAGAGACATGAAGAAGAGGATTTTGCATGATAGGTGACCTTTAAATCAAGTTCAGTGTTGTCAGTTCTTCATATTTTACATATAGTTACTTTAAAACATACCTCTCTCCTGACCTCTCCGTGTTAACAGAATAATATATATCTATGATGTTTTTGGCAGTTTAAAAAAACAAAACACTGTTTATACGTCTTTCTAAATCAGCCTTTACGAATCCTCTACATTTCTGATAAACCGATCTCTCCATCCTCCTCAGAGTTGTCGGCCAGCTTCCAGTCGGGCACGTCGCTGCGCTACACCTTCAAGGAGCCGTACGAGTTGAGCAGGAACAGCAGCGCCCTGCCGTCCTCCATCTCCTCGGACCCGACGCCGAGAGGAGAGAATGTCTCGCTGAGCTTCAGGACCAATCAGAGCCCGGCTCTGCTGCTCTACGTCAGCTCCTACCACACCCAGTACCTGGCCCTGCTCGTCAACAAGCACGGTGAGGGGGCGCTCTCACTGTCAAGGAGCTTGTTTTGCACAAGATGAAAGCAGAGCGCCTTGTCTGCTTGACTTCTCGCTCCTGCAGCTTCAACTCATTTAGATGAGCTCAGATTGCATTAGGTGTCACTCTTTGTAAGCCTCTTAAACACCTCTCCTACTAGTGACTTCCGCCTTTTCCACTTCCCTTCTTTGTCTCCTCTCCTCCGGATCATTCACTTCAGGTTGAATGTCCTCTATCATTTATGTGTCATAAGCTTATCTTTACTGATTGCCTGCTTTTCAGCTCTTACATCTTTTTCAAAGTCTCATTTCCCTTTCCAGATGAGACGGATTTTCCTTTCGGACACTTCATCTTCCCCTTAACTTTATTTCAATGAGTTCTCTCTGTTCCTATCTCCTCTCAGCCTTTAATCTCTCGTCTGACCTCTCCTCCTCTCGTCTGACCTCTCCTCCTCTCGTCTGACCTCTCCTCCTCTCGTCTGACCTCTCCTCCTCTCGTCTAACCTCTCCTCCTCTCGTTCTTCCTCTCCTCCTCTCGTCTGACCTCTCCTCCTCTCGTCTGACTTCTCCTCCTCTCGTCTAACCTCTCCTCCTCTCGTTCTTCCTCTCCTCCTCTCGTCTGACCTCTCCTCCTCTCGTCTAACCTCTCCTCCTCTCGTTCTTCCTCTCCTCCTCTCGTCTGACCTCTCCTCCTCTCGTCTGACTTCTCCTCCTCTCGTCTAACCTCTCCTCCTCTCGTTCTTCCTCTCCTCCTCTCGTCTGACCTCTCCTCCTCTCGTCTAACCTCTCCTCCTCTCGTCTGACTTCTCCTCCTCTCGTCTGACCTCTCCTCCTCTCGTCTGACCTCTCCTCCTCTCGTCTAACCTCTCCTCCTCTCGTCTGACTTCTCCTCCTCTCGTCTGACCTCTCCTCCTCTCGTCTGACTTCTCCTCCTCTCGTCTGACCTCTCCTCCTCTCGTCTGACCTCTCCTCCTCTCGCCTGACTTCTCCTCCTCCTCTCGTCTGACCTCTCCTCCTCTCGTCTAACCTCTCCTCCTCTCGTCTAACCTCTCCTCCTCTCGTCTGACCTCTCCTCCTCTCCTCTCGTCTGACTTCTCCTCCTCTCGTCTGACCTCTCCTCCTCTCGTCTGACTTCTCCTCCTCTCGTCTAACCTCTCCTCCTCTCGTTCTTCCTCTCCTCCTCTCGTCTGACCTCTCCTCCTCTCGTCTGACCTCTCCTCCTCTCGTCTGACTTCTCCTCCTCTCGTCTAACCTCTCCTCCTCTCGTTCTTCCTCTCCTCCTCTCGTCTGACCTCTCCTCCTCTCGTCTAACCTCTCCTCCTCTCGTCTGACTTCTCCTCCTCTCGTCTGACCATCTCCTCCTCTCTCGTCTGACCTCTCCTCCTCTCGTCTAACCTCTCCTCCTCTCGTCTGACTTCTCCTCCTCTCGTCTGACCTCTCCTCCTCTCGTCTGACTTCTCCTCCTCTCGTCTGACCTCTCCTCCTCTCGTCTGACCTCTCCTCCTCTCGTCTGACCTCTCCTCCTCTCGTCTGACTTCTCCTCCTCTCGTCTGACCTCTCCTCCTCTCGTCTGACTTCTCCTCCTCTCGTCTGACCTCTCCTCCTCTCGTCTGACTTCTCCTCCTCTCGTCTGACCTCTCCTCCTCTCGTCTGACCTCTCCTCCTCTCGCCTGACTTCTCCTCCTCCTCTCGTCTGACCTCTCCTCCTCTCGTCTAACCTCTCCTCCTCTCGTCTAACCTCTCCTCCTCTCGTCTGACCTCTCCTCCTCTCCTCTCGTCTGACCTCTCCTCCTCTCGTCTAACCTCTCCTCCTCTCGTCTAACCTCTCCTCCTCTCGTCTGACCTCTCCTCCTCTCCTCTCGTCTGACCTCTCCTCCTCTCGTCTGACCTCTCCTCCTCTCGTCTGACTTCTCCTCCTCTCGTCTGACCTCTCCTCCTCTCCTCTCGTCTGACCTCTCCTCCTCTCGTCTGACCTCTCCTCCTCTCGTCTGACTTCTCCTCCTCTCGTCTGACCTCTCCTCCTCTCGTCTGACCTCTCCTCCTCTCGTCTGACCTCTCCTCCTCTCGTCTGACCTCTCCTCTTCTCGTCTGACCTCTCCTCCTCTCGTCTGACCTCTCCTCCTCTCGTCTAACCTCTCCTCCTCTCCTCTCGTCTGACCTCTCCTCCTCTCCTCTCGTCTAACCTCTCCTCCTCTCGTCTGACCTCTCCTCCTCTCGTCTGACCTCTCCTCCTCTCGTCTGACCTCTCCTCCTCTCCTCTCGTCTGACCTCTCCTCCTCTCCTCTCGTCTGACCTCTCCTCCTCTCGTCTGACCTCTCCTCCTCTCGTCTGACCTCTCCTCCTCTCGTTCTTCCTCGCTCCTCTTCCTCCTCTGCAGTTGTACCAGATCAGGCTCTGTCAGATCTGTCCTCTCTCTGGTTTCAGACTCGTCTGCCTTTTAATCCGTGCGGCTGGTGCTTTGTCTCAAACTGAACCTCCTCTCATACGGAGGGATGAAAGTGTTATTTTCTGCTAATGGGTGGCAGGAAACTTGCTGATTTGTTTTACAAACTTTGGTGTTAAATAATTACGTCGTGAGTTTGGCTTTTAGGAGTAAACCACTTCATTTAAATTCCTTTTTACGAGAGCCCGACAGCGCTGGCACTTTGCTGCCTGATTGGCTGTACATGGATTTGTTCTGGTGTTAATGAGAAGCAGCTGATGCACAGCGTGGCGTTAAGGCTTCCTGCTGACCGTGGAGTCGTCAGGTAAATGCACTCAAACTGAAAAGACAAATTAAATCCCGGAAAGCTTTTATTTTTAATTTCATTTCCCACTCATGGAAATTCCTGGAGAAGTCAATGCACCAAACAAGGATTCCTTCTGTTCTGGGTAAATACACCGATGTTATAAAAACAAAAGAGAGCCATAATCATGAAATCTTCTTTATGGGATTAACATTATATATACTTTAAGGAGGACGTCTAACATCTTATCCTTCTTATTAATCTTTAAAGCCCAGAGATATCACAAGGCTTTCTTTAAATCCTAAATTAATGAGTTATTGATAAAGAATTAGCATCGAATCCTCTTAATACGGGAAGCTTTATTGATTCAGATGCTCCTTGCTCAGATTCATTATGGAAGTGAAAAATGCATCCTTAAAAAAGAGTGTGTGTGTGTGTGTGTGTGTGTGTATAGATAAGTTGGAGGTACGGTACAAGCTGGACAGCAGCAGAGCCGCTGAGGTGTTGAAGAGCAAAGTGAAGAGTCTGGCAAATGGACAACTACACACCGTCACCATCAGGAGACGGACTGCCTCTGTGTCTCTGCAGGTAACACACACACACACACACACACACACACACACACACACACACACACACACACACACACACACATACCTGTACTCACCATGTAGTTGTTGTGTTGATACAGAGAGACAGCTGCAACTATTTAAGCTTGCTTCCAACTAACAGAGCGGAACTTATTGTGTTGGGTGTGAAGGTTTGTCCTGTTAGACTCCCTTTTCAAAATAAAAGCTGTGGCAGGGAATTCATTTTACAAACACAAGGAGATAAGAGCTCTTAGTGATAACAATGCCCTTGTGATGACCGCAGAGCTACGGCAGGGCAGCAGGGACAAACTACACTAAATCAGCTGCAGATGAAATATGATGCTTCTTAATCATATCTGGATCTACTTAACTTCCTATCTTGTTCACAGCAGCCTGACTTGATATATGAGGTTAACTTCAGCAGCATGGACGTCTATATAATTACCCCGAGATGAAATAAAAGGTGTATCGTTTGCAACGAGGACATCAGGAGAACCTAGCAGTTTCAGAGTGTGGTGTCCTGAGGGCCAACAGTCTCCATATTGTTCTCCCGAGTGGACGTTATCATATCCTCTCCCGTCCCGTTGAAAAACGACTCACTGAAGTCTAAAGCACTCGGGGCTACCAATGCACCGTGTCTTCTGTTTTCATACCGCTATCACAGAGGCCAGTGCACGTCCTGTTAGTCGCACTCTGTTCGGACAACAAAAGGGGAAACGCTCCATATGCGGGAAACTGAGATAAACTAAAATAAATCATATCAATTTAAAGCTAAGAAAAGTTGAGACCTGAGGCTTATCTTTTCAATATCAGAAGAAAAGTACTGCAACCACTCCCCATACCCGTTATTGCCATTTTCTAGATGATTCAACACAATTCTAATATTAGCTATCTGTGATATCTGGTTTCAAATAATGAATTATTATAATATGTTTTATGAGAATCCATTCTTCCTGGTGTCCACACACAAGACGGCCCATCTCATGCAATTAACAATCAAGTATTGAAGTGAAAAAATGAAGTGATCATCTTTTACATCATCATGAAGGTCTTTTCATTATTTTAACCCTCTGTGTAAAAGTGGATTTTAATTATTTTCATTTTCAGATCGACCAGAACCCCAGAGAAGACTTCAACCTGACATCAGACGGAGAATTCAACGGCATGAAGTCGCTGGTGCTGGGCAGAGTGCACGGTAAGAGAGAGACGCAGTAAAGCAGAGGCCTTTTTAGTTAGAGAGCAGCTTTAATGCCATCCAACATGTGCTTTCCTATGAACATCTGCAGGAATAAATTAAGTATAAGTCCTGAGAAGAAAATATAAACACGCTTTTAGTGCTGACTGCCGAGTAGTGCTGGGTCAAGAGGAAATACAGAAAACTAAAACAGCAGATGGTAAAGATTGAATTAGTCACATAATGTTTACAGCCGATATATGGCTAATGGCCAACGGCAGTCCTTGGGCAGGTACACAATAAAACAAAATGTTTGTGGATCGAACACAAGCACGCATTGTTTTTCTTTTAATAACATCCATGGGAGTAATTATGTTTTCCATATGTGAGTGCTTCTAAAGAAAATCTTATCTTATGTTGTTTTGAAGGGTGGTGCAGATATTTTTTACAGCATGCTCTGCAACGTAAGCCAACTATTTCCTTAGCAACACTTTAAGAAGGTGGAAGACTATTCCCGTATCAGCAACCTACTGGCGACATGAACTCTGACCCAACATCAATAAAATGACCTCAAGACCAGAACTACTCAATATCTGTTTCCTCGTGTGTGTCTGGTTCAACAAAAATGTCTTCACAACTAAACTTGACCAAATTAATTACATTACATTGCATTTAGCTGAGGCTTTTATCCAAAGCGACTTACAATAAGTACATTCGACCAGGAAGACACAACCTTGAGGAAAACAGAATCATATAAGTACATCAGGTTTCATAGAACCAATTATTTCAAGTGCTACTCAACTGGCTTTAGATAAGCCAGTCCTTTATTAGTATATAAGTGCTCTGTTAGCAGTTCTTTGTTAGTCATTCTATCGCTCGAAGTGGAGTCGAAAGAGATGAGTTTTCAGTCTAATTCAGACTATTGTTACAGTTTTCAAGCCTCTGTGATCAATCCTCTTTATTGTCTCAGTGCTCAAACACCATCTTAGTTGTAAAAAGCAACAAGTGATAGAAAATGTCTCTGAGATGTTTCAGTTACATTTTTAATCAATGATTTTATCACTGAGCACAATCTTGATTTTATGTTTTTAACGGAAACTTGGATTGAACAAAATAACAGTGCAGCTGTTCTTATCGAATCAACCCCTCCCAACTTTAGTTTTATGAGTCGGGAAAGAATGCATAAGAAAGGGGGTGGAGTTGCTATTCTGTTCAATGATTCCCTTCAATGCAGGAAGACATCGTATGGGAACTTTGATTCTTTTGAATATGTGGCCCTTCAGCTGAAATGCTCCTCTCGAGCTCTGTTCCTAAATATCTGTAGACCACCCAAATACTGTGCAAGCTTTTTTGATGACTTTACTGAACTGCTGTCTATAGTGTGTATTGACTTTGACCGTCTAGTCATTGTTGGTGATTTTAACATCCATGTTGACAACCCCCAGGACAGAGGGGCTAAAGAACTGTTTTGTGTTCTTGATAGCTATGGACTGACTCAGCATGTGACGGAGCCCACGCACAATAAGGGGCACACTCTGGACTTAATTATCTCAAAGGGTCTGAATATCTCTAAGGTTGTGGTGACTGATGTTGCGCTCTCTGACCATTCCTGTGTTTTCTTTGAGAGCTCTATTTCTGTTCACAAAAATGTTCAAAAAGAGGTAACCACAAAGCGATATTTAACTGAAAATACTAGGGAAATGTTTATTCAGAATTTTTCTACCACACTTGCCCCTGCTAACACCTCAGTAAATGAGCTAGTAGATCATTTTAATTCAAAAATTAAAAATGTTATAGATGCCATTGCTCCAACTAAGGTAAAGCAAGTGACTGGGAAGAACATATCTCCATGGAGAAAGGCCATGACCGTGAAAAGAGAAAAAAGAGAATGTCGAAAAGCTGAACGCAGGTGGCGAAAAACCAATCTCCAGGTTCACTTTGAAATCTATAAAGAGAGACTTGGCCTTTATAATTTGGAATTGAAAAACGCACGACAATCGTTCTTCTCTGACATCATTACCAAAAACAACGCACGTGCCTTGTTTGCTACCGTCGACAGACTAACAAACCCCCCAGTGTCAGGAGCCTCTGAATTTCTATCCACCAGGGCGTGCAATGATTTTGCCCTTTTTCACTGACAACATTCAGAAAATCAGACACGCAGTCAGTGCCTCTGCATCAGGTACAGCAAATGTTTTGTCTCTGTGTCCACCTAATATCAATTCAAACACCATGACACAATTCCATCAGATTAATGATAAAAACCTAGAGGACATTATTCAACTTCTGAAGTCCTCCTCCTGCTGCCTTGATATTATTCCAACAGGATTTTTCAAAGATGTTTTTCCTTGCATGGCCTCAGATCTACTTCATATAGTAAACAAATCTCTTCACTCAGGTATTTTTCCACAGGCCCTGAAAACTGCAGTCATTAAACCGCTCTTAAAAAAGAATAATCTAGAGATGCTTCAGTAATGAATATATCAAACCCCATATCAAACCCCCCATTCTAGGTAAAATCATTGAAAAAGTTGTTTTTCAACAGTTGAGTATTTTCTTGCATTTAAATAGTTGTTTCGATGTGTTCCAGTCAGGCTTTCGTCCAAACCACAGCACTGAGACTGCTCTTGTAAAGGTCTTTAATGACATCCACTTAAACACAGACAGTGGCAGAACTTCAGTGTTAGTATTATTAGATCTCAGTGCTGCGTTTGACACTGTTGACCACAGCATATTACTAGACCGACTGGAAAACTGGGTGGGACTTTCGGAAACAGCTCTAAATTGGTTTGAATCCTACTTAAAGGACAGAAACAACTTTGTTTCTATAGGTAAATACACATCTGAGTTGACAAATATGACATGTGGGGTACCTCAAGGCTCCATCTTGGGGCCTCTTCTCTTTAACATCTACATGCTACCACTGGCTCAGATAATGAAGAACAACAACATAAGTTACCATAGCTATGCAGATGACGCACACATTTACGTAACAATTTCACCAGGAGACTATGCTCCAATTCAAACACTGAGTAAGTGCATTGAACAAATCAATGACTGGATGTGTCAGAACTTTCTCCAATTAAACAAAGATAAAACTGAGGTAATGGTTTTTGGAGCCAAGGCAGAACGTTTAAAAGTTAGCGCAGAGCTTCAGTCTGCAATGTTCAAAACAACAGATAAAGCCAGAAATCTAGGTGTAGTCATGGACTCTGACCTGAGTTTCAACAGTCACATTAAAACAGTTACTAAATCAGCCTACTATCACCTAAAGAACATATCTAGGATTAAAAGACTAATGTCACAGCAGGATTTGGAAAAACTTGTCCATGCTTTTATCTTCAGTAGACTGGACTACTGCAATGGTGTCTTCACAGGTCTCACAAAAAAATCTAATAGAAAGGTGCAGCTGATTCAGAACGCGCTGCTCGAGTCCTCACTAACACTAAGAAAGTGGATCACATCACTCCTGTTCTGAAGTCTTCACACTGGCTTCCTGGGTGTCAAAGAATAGATTTCAAAATACTGCTGCTGGTTTATAAAGCACTGAATGGTTTAGGCCCAAAATACATTTCTGACCTCCTGCTAAATTATGAACCATCCAGATCTCTCAGGTCTTCAGGGACTGGTCAGCTTTCTGTCCCCAGAGTCAGAACTAAACCTGGAGAAGCAGCGTTCAGTTATTATGCTCCAAACATCTGGAACAAACTCCCAGAAACCTGCAGGTCCGCTGCGACTCTGACTACTTTTAAATCCAGGCTGAAGACTTTTCTTTTTGTCACTGCTTGTAATTGAACTATTCATATCTTAGACTGCACTGTAACTTTTATCCATGTATTTTTTCTTTTAATGTTTATTTTATTATCTTTTCTTTTTAATGACTGATTTTAAATGCCATTTTCTGAATGTCTTTCGTTTTTTGTAAAGCACTTTGAATTGCCTTGTGTTGAAAGGTGCTATATAAATAAACTTGCCTTGCCTTGCCTTGCCTTGCCTTGCCTTAGTTACTGCCTCAGTTCTATTCTCAGATCAGTTTCACATTTTCTCCATCAGCTTTGTATGATAACATAAAACGAAGAACAAAACAACCTTTCATTTAAACATATTTATTAATTAAACCTCCATTTTAGATCAAGCATCGCATCAGTAAAGTCTGTTCAATGATTACAAGATCAGATTGACTTCATCCACACAATCAATGTGTTTAACCAGAATCTCAGCTAATAAAACAGAATAAGAAATGATTCACTTAAAGTTTAATAAAACATCATAACACTTAATGTGTACATTGATCAGGCAACAACAACAACAACAACAACAACAGTTTGTCTGCAAAAATAATACATGTTATAATAAAGGTATTTTTCCCTCACACAATCAATTTGTTGACCAACATCTGAGCTATTTCAAATAAAATACCTTATTTACTTATTGATTATTATCTTAATGATTAATATCATTTTATATGGAAATTGTTTGATAAAATACATTTTATAAACATCAAAGTACCTCATTTGGTAGTCGGTTTTGGAAACAACAATAACATTTAGTCTGTGAAAATACACGTCATTATAAATGTATATTTTGTGAGAATAAAATATCTACAATGAAAGAAGCTCTGCTGCTTTCTCTCCTAAGACTCAGGCATTAAAGAGAAATAACTAAATATAAATGCATCAGTAGAAATATTCAACACATATTTAGAGCAAAGTTTACAGTTTTCATGCAGAGAAATATGAGTTGAGGTGAACAGCAACCCTCCTGAGCAGTGACAGCCTCCACGGCTACACAGACACAGGAAGGAGCGCCGCCTGAAGAAACTCCAGCATCTACAGAACAACTCGTGAGAAGACGTTAAAGCACATCCCATCATGTTTGATTGACAGCTGATCTCTGTGCAGTGAAGACATGAACATTCGGCTCTCAGCAACAATGATGGACACAATGAGTTTAAGAAGTAGAAGAGTTCCTCAAATGACTTCAGGCTATTTCAGTTTACAAAACTCAGCTGTGGCTCCATTACCATGAAGAAAAACTCCAGCATGTAGCGGCCGAATGAATGTGGTCTGGACTCTGTGGAGGAGAGTCATGGTTTCAGAGACGCTGTAGAAGGACAGAACACCTGCTCTGTGATCCAGGTACACTCCTACTCTGGAGGACGGAGGACCTGAGACGGGAGTGTGGATACTGTTGTGACGAAATGAATATCTGTTTTGGTTACAAGTTAAGGACCAAGATTTGTCATTGAGCCCAAAGAAACATTCCTTCCCTGCTCTGCTGATATTCTTGTATGCGACTGCTACATGAACGTCTCCCCCTCTCCACTCCACCTCCCAGTAACAACGTCCAGTCAGACTCTCTCTACTCAGGACCTGAGGCCAATAAGTGAATCTGTCTGGGTGTCTAGAATAAGACTGTGGTTCCATGCGTGTTGCTTTTCTGCCTCCCTCAGATAATAACAGCTGTGTGTCTGCTGTGTTTGGATCCAGTGTGATCTCCTGTGAGTATCTGAAGAACCCAGCTCTGGAGGCGGGCTCTGCTGCTGACAGTAAAACATCCACTTCAGGCGGTGAGACGTTTGTCCATTCCTCTCTCAGGACATCCTGTAGTTTGTCTCTGACTGCTGACAGGGCCGCCGTCACGTCCTCAAAGTAGCTCAGAGGACGGATGTTGGTGCTGGAGGAGTGTGTAGCTTCACTGAGGGCTGGCAGTGAGGAGGGGTAGCTGAGCAGAAACTGGTTGTGGTCCTCTGTGTGAGACAGCAGCTTCAGCTCAGCGTCTCTCCTCTTCAGCTCAGAGATCTCCTGCTCCAGCTTCTCCTGGAGCTCTCTGACTCAACTCACTTCTCTCTCCTGCTGGGATCTGACCTGCTGCTTCACATCAGAGCTTCTCTTCTCCATGAGACGGATCAGCTCAGTGAACGTCTTCTCACTGTCCTCCACTGCTTTGTCAGCAGAGCCATTGACGGCCTCCACCTCCCGCTGAAGCCGCTTCACCTCCTTCTCTCCGTCCTGGATTCTCTGCTGGATGTTGAGTCGACTCCCCTCCAGCTCTCTCTGCCTCTCAGTCCTCTCTGCTGCAGCTGACACCGTGTCGTGGCCTTTGTGTTCGTCCACAGAGCAGAGATAACAGATACTCTGCTGATCAGTGCGGCAGAACATCTTCATAACCTCATCATGACGAGAGCAGATGTTCTCCTGGAGCTTCTTGGAGGGCTCCACCAGCTTGTGTTTCTTTAATGGAGCTACGTCATAATGACCCTGGAGGTGTTTCTCACAATAAGAGGCCAGACACACGAGGCAGGACTTACAGGCTCTCAGTTTCCTCCCAGTGCAGACATCACAGGCCACATCTTCAGCTCCAGCATAGCAGAGATCAGCAGGAGCAGCTTGGAGTCCAGTCTTCTTCAGCTCCTCCACTAAAGCTGCTAACATGGTGTTTTTCAGCAGGACAGGCCTCGGTGTGAAGCTCTGCCTGCACTGAGGGCAGCTGTGGATCTCCTTCTCATCCTCTCCGTCCCAGTGGGTGTAAAATATTTCCTGACCCCTCAGACTGTTGTAGCACACAGCTCCGAACTACTTGTAAAGGAAGTCAGTAATGCAATACATAATGAGTGGAGTCTATGATTATTACAGGTTAAACTAATCGGGATTAAAAAAGGTAACTATATCCCGTACAGTTACATAAAAAAGTACTACTGCAACTCCCTTCTCTTTGGTCTCCCTCTCAAATCCATCCACAGACTTCAACTGGTTCAGAACTCTGCCGCCCCCGCATCATCACCAGAACCCCCTCCATTAACCACATCTCTCCTGTTCTTCAGCAGCTTCCCTGGCTCCCCGTCAAATCCTGTATCGTTTTTAAGATTCTGCTCCTCGCCTTTAAGGCCATCCATACCCTCACTGCTCTGTACCTCTCCGACCTCCTGCACATCAACACACCCTTCCGCACACACAGATCTTCTGCTTCCCTCAGCCTCACTGCACCCCCCTTACGTTTAACCACCATGGGGTCTAGAGCCTTCAGCCACTCTGCACGCCGCCTCTGGAACTCCCTCCCACCTGACATCCGCAACACTGACTCTCTCCCCATTTTCAAATCACGCCTCAAAACATATCTCTTCACACTCGCATATCCACCCTGATCGTTATCCATCACACATCCTCTGTTTTTATTTATTTGGTTATTTGATTTGTTATAAACTGCATTGTCTTGTTTATGTCTCTTATGCTGGTGTTATGTATTGTGTATCTTGTTTTTAATGTGTTTGTACGGCGACCTTGAGAGCCTTGAAAGGCGCCTATATAAAATAAATGAATTATTATTAATCACTATTACATCTATTCACAGATTAGCTCACTGATTTCATTTTCTTTTTACAGGTAACTAGTGATTGTAAAAAAATTGATTTTTAAAGTAACCCTCCCAACCCTGCACATTACATTACATCACATTGCATTTAGCTGACGCTCTTATCCAAAGCGACTTACAATAAGTGCGTTCGACCAACAAAATACAAACTTGAAGAAAACAGAATCATAAAGTACATCAGGTTTCATAGAGCCAAACATTTCAAGTGCTACTCAACTGGCTTTAGATAAGCCAGCCCTTTATTAGTATATAAGTGCTTTGTTAATAGTTCTATCGCTCTAAGTGGAGTCGAAAGAGATGAGCTTTCAGTCTGCGCCGGAAGGTGTGTAAGCTTTCTGCTGTCCTGATGTCAATGGGGAGCTCATTCCACCATTTTGGAGCCAGGATAGCAAACCCACGTGTTTCTGCTGATGGGAACTTGGGTCCCCCTCGCAGTGCGGGTGCAGTGAGTCATTTGGTTGATGCAGAGCGGAGTGCACGTGCTGGGGTGTACAGTTTAACCATGTCCTGGATGTAGGAAGGGCCAGATCCATTCGCAGCATGGTACGCAAGTACCAGTGTCTTGAAGTGGATTCTAGCAGTTACCGGAAGCCAGTGGAGGGAGCGGAGGAGCGGCGTGGTGTGGGAGAATTTAGGAAGGTTGAAGACCAGACGATTCGCTGCATTCTGGATGAGCTGCAGAGGTCGGATGGCACATGCAGGTAGACCAGCCAGGAGGGAGTTGCAGTAGTCTAGGCGTGAGGTGACGAGAGCCTGGACCAGAACCTGCGTGGCTTTCTGGGTCAGCTGGGGTCGCATCCTCCTGATGTTGTAAAGCGTGTATCTGCAGCAGCGGGTTGAAGCAGCAGGAAAAGCAGTTCAGTCTTGTCAAGGTTGAACTTGAGGTAATGAGCAGACATCCACTGAGAGATGTCGGCTAAACAAGCAGAGATGCATGCGATGACCTGGGTCTCTGAGCGGGGAAAGGACAGAATTAATTGGGTGTCGTCAGCGTAGCAGTGGTATGAAAAACCATGCGGGCTAATGACAGATCCGAGCGAGTTTGTGTGCAAGGAGAAGAGGAGGGGACCAAGAACAGAGCCCTGAGGGACCCCTGTAGTCAATTGACAAGGGTCGTACTCCGACCCTCTCCAAGTAACCCTGTAGGTGCGGTCTTTGAGGTATGAGGTGATGAGGGAAAGTGCAGAGCACCTCTCAGTCATGTGAACAGACAGCTGCTGTTAACTCTGCTGTGAAAGAGAGGAGGTGAATGATGAACAGAGTCAATAAAGTGAACAGATAGAGGTCAGGGTGCACATCTGTCTCCAGGAGTGATGGATGCAAACTGGAAGCTGAAGCATTGACAGTGTGTGCGCTGAAAGGAAGGAGGTAGTTTCTGATTGGACGGTGATGAGCATTATGGATCCTGATTGGTTGTCAGTCTGTGTGCTGCTGCTGCACTCAGTGGAGATAAACCAAAAGTCCTGTCCTCAGCATAATGAAGGAATGACGTGTTTACCGGTGCTTTATCAGTCAGGTCAAAGTACTGCCTCCAATGTTCCCACAATGAGTAACAGGAGAATCTGCAGCAGAGTCATTGAACCTGTCCATCTACAGGGCCATGGGTATTTATTGTGTTTAAAGGAAAGTGTAAACAGTTTTGCCACCCTACATTTCTTTATTCTCGTGTAGATGGCACTCCAGGATCAAAAAGGTATCATTCAATTAATAGCTCTTTGTTTATAACTGAATGTTACGCCTGGCCTGTGAGAATCTAAAAATTATGTTAATCAAGTCTGATTTAATAACTGCATCAATATTCTGTTAATGAGAAAATAAATGCATTGAGATTTTTCCTTTCCAAAGTGATGCACAGTATAGCGTACTAGAAAGAAAATAAAACTGTATCAGAATCAGAAATACTTTAAAGAGGCCATTTTATGCTGATGTTCAGGTGTATATCAATATGTCTCTACTGTGACATGTCTCCATGCTTTGATGTTCAAAAAGCTCTTTATTTTTCTCCTACTGCCTGTGCTGCAGCACCTCTTTTCACCCTCTGTCTGAAACCAGAGCCCAGTCTGCTCTGATTGGTTCGCGAGCCGGCTCTGCTGCTTATATGTCCCGCCCATTAGCCTATCACGTACAATGTGCGCTAGCCAATAGATTATGATTCGTTTGTTGAGCAGGTTGGACACAAATGCAGGACACAATAACTTTGAAGAAAATACTTTAATTGTAGGTTATCCAAGCAGAAGAAAGGTAAACAAAAAATAACTTTCCCATGGACAGAAAACAAGGATCTGACTAACAGTGACAGAAAACCTGAACTTAAATACATGAATCACTTTAGGACAAGGCACAGCAGGGGAGAGCAGGAACAACTAAAGGGAACCAAGTGAACAGAATCAGTTAACAGAGGGACAGGAAGTAAAAACAGACATACTGTAACACAGGGGCTGAACACTTTTCAAAATAAAACACGAAACAGACAGATCGGGACAAGAAATGGTTGTACCATGCTGCGATACCCTTAATGAAAGTGGAGAGCATAAAGAGTTCAGGACACTCTTCTTAATGTACTGAACTTGTTACAACAACATTTATAATTATTAGACTCTCTTTGATTTCCTTCCCTCTCCAGACTCTGAGGGTCTGGACCCAGATCTGTCCAGGTTGGCGTCTCTGGGTTTCTCCGGCTGTCTCTCGGTGGTCCGCTTTAACTCCATCAGCCCTCTGAAAGCTGCTCTGCTGCACCCGGACAGCAGCCCCGTCACCATCTCCGGACCGTTACTGCAGTCCAGCTGCGGCTCCTCGGCTGCAGCCAATCCCTACGCAGCAGAGAACACACACCACCTGTCAGGTAGGAGAGGACCACGTGGTTAGGTTCATTCAATATCACATTTTGAACACATACATGTATGTGTTAAACGTGATGGTTTGGATACTAATGAGGTTTGAGTTTCTGTTCGCAGTTTTCAGGGCGCTTAATCTAAAGTCACATGATGTATCAAAAGCAAGATCAGCTGTGTATGTTTACTTATAGCCTTCTAAACTACTAATATCTAAAATCCTGCAAATCTAGTTACAAAAAAAACAAGTACCACGACAAATTCTAAAAGAAAATAACAGTTTGAGTCCCTACCGTGCCCGACACTGCTCCCACAGTAAATATTCAATGAAAACAAGAATATATATCTTATATATATCTTAACACTGACGTTGTTATCCACCGTACAGTAGTTAATGGCTCTCCAAGGCTTTTATGATGACATTACGTCAGAAGTTTTCAAACTCTGTTTCCGTCTTCCTGCTTTGGTTGTTATCTATATAGAGGCATCTCCTGCTGTCTCTCCGTGTCTGTGTGTTGTTACTGCATGCTGTTCCAGATAATATAAGAGGCTCAATAATCCCACAGTTATGACAGAGAGATCAATGCTTTCATTATTTGCTCCGAGGGGAGAGCTTTCTCTTGGGGTTACTGTTTCCTCTGGGCTGGTTCTCCTCCAGTCATCTACTTTGAATGATGATGCTTTTTCTGTTCTGATCCATGTATTCTCTAATGTTCCCTCATGTCTCTTTCCTCTCCTTCATATAATGTCTGCATTTCTTTCTCACTCTTTGATATCTTCTTTTCCTCTTTCTTGGTGTCCTTTTTCAAAACATCTTCTCTGTCTTCTTCCTCTGCTGTAGACCAGTCTGGGTCAGTGGGTTCGGGTC
The DNA here is from genome assembly GCF_902827115.2 of Pseudochaenichthys georgianus. Lineage (NCBI taxonomy): Eukaryota > Metazoa > Chordata > Actinopteri > Perciformes > Channichthyidae > Pseudochaenichthys > Pseudochaenichthys georgianus. The sequence continues at coordinate 38,128,137 of NC_047519.1, forward strand.
AACCTTTAGTCAATGCCATGCGGACTGACTCTGCTCTGATTGGAGGTACTGAACCTTTTCTCCATGTTTTACTGCAACAGGAACCGGTTTTACCTTGTTTTATTGAAACACCACTATCCTTGTTCTTTGGTACTTTATTGACCAGGCTCATGCACAGGATGTAACGGCCCGTCCACACTACAGCTTCAAAAAAAGCTTGGAGCTCGGCGTGTCTGAAGCTCGACCAACAACCAATCACATGAATCTCCCGCCCCTGACACACAAGCAGCGGTTTGATTGGCTAGAGCTTGTACTGGCATATGATTCGATTGGCTGACGCTTCCACCGAAAGCTTCAGAAGCTTCAAAAGTTGAACATTGCTCAACTTTTGCAGCCTGAAACGCCAGGAAAGCTCCGCTCTGCTTCCCACAATGCAGTTCGGCGAAAAGTGACGTCACCCCATTCAAAGTGAATGGGCAGACGCGTTGGAAACCGTTTTTGAAGCTGTCGAAGCTGTAGTGTGGACGGGCCGTAAGAGGGGCAAGCTTGTGATTTGTGTCACTTTTAAATAAATATATGCCTGGGATTTACTTATTTTGTGACCGATTTAAGAGATATTAAAATGTATGTGCTCAAACCATCCCATGACCTGGGTTGGTTTAAACACTGGTGTTAAAGGGGCCCTATTATGCTAATGTCCAGGGTTCATAATTGTATTCTGTGTCTCTACTGTGACATGTTTTCATGCTTTAATGTTCAAAAAGGTCTTTATTTTAGACTTTGCTGACCAATTCCTCTCATCCAAAATGTTGTCTTACCACCTTCTCCATAAAGACATCAATCAATGATTCAGCGAGAAGAAGATGTACGGATATTGTAAGGCTAAGATGCTAAAAAAATTCAAATATCATATAAATCATACAAAGCAACACATATGCTTTAGATCAAGTGTATTAGACACAGGTTAATAAATTGTTTTCTTTCATGCAAGAACATTTTATTGATTTGTAAAAACAAGTGTAACTCTAAAAAGGAAGGAGCCTTTGAGTGCACGTGCCTGTTGTTGACAATCACTCTGAAGTCAGTGATTCATAATGATTTTAATCTATCAAATATTGATAGTCAACGATTCGTTTGATGCACATTCTCTGTAGTTAGAAAGACTCAAAGTCACACCTAGACTTTCCTTCACTGTGAACACATGCTGAGCTGTAAGAAAGAGTAAAGTGACGAGCAAGAGTCCATTCAAAACTATTTTAAACGTTGTTGCTCTGTCAGCACGGATTGATTCAAAGTGAGCACAGAAAAGGTTTGATCTATCATCGTGTAGATAAAAAAAGGTGATACCCAGAGAAAAGCCATTTGAAAGTGTCCATTGAACTGACCTGACTGTGTCTGCTCACCTAATTAAACCAATGCAGGGACGACTTGCTGATGGGAAAACTATACTGCTGTTATCTTAAAAGAAAAAAAAAATTGTCTCTTCATAAAGTAATGTCTTATTAAATTGATTTCCGTCATATTTTCAAATTCCAATTACATGAAACCTGCTCTCATATTCCCAATTGTGCTCAATGGAGCAGAAGAACCTGAAACATTGAAAAAGATTACAAATTATGTTTAATGTACCCAAGAGTGAGATTAGCAAGATATTCAAGGCATTAGGAAATTAAATGGCAGTGGAAGAGGGGGGGGGGGGAAATATGCAGATGTTTTGCTCTAATTTTGAGATAGTTTCAAAAGTAAAGGCTTTATTTATTGTTATAATATCAACAGCGTAGTTGGTGGCAAAGTAAACTTTTAAAGGTTCTCATTTGTATTCTGTTCCTCAGCTGTGACGTGTCTCCGTGCTTTAATGTTAAAAATCTCTTTATTTATCTCATACTGCCTGCAGCACCTCTTTTCACTCCCTCTGGAGGGAACTTTGGGATCTTAACCTTTGCAGACCATTGACATGCACAGAAACCTATACAACACACTACAGGAGAGGGAAAACCCTAAAAAGCATAGCAGGGCCCCTGAGTACCTGGCTCTTCTAACAGAGCAGCATACGATATATTGAAGACAAAAATGAAGTGCATAGATAATGCAAGAACATTGTGCAAATGACACAATGGAGTGAGCACAGACACTATGTACATGAACAATTAACAAGTCCTCCAACTCATACGACCAAATAGGTCGATTGCTCAAGCGCTTATTACGACCTATAATCACGTTTTAAAGTTTTCGACCTCTAGTGCTCTCGTTGCAAACGCTACGGAGGGTCGTATATTCACAAATAAACCTCTCTGGAAAATCCTAAATTGTCGGATAGTTTGGTCATTAAAACGCTTTTTGATTAGATTTCTAGCGAGAAGTGTGCTGCATATTGTACTTTCAGAATCCAGGTCCAGTGATGTGTAGGATCTATAGTTTGATAGATATTACGAAGATGATTTGAGGTCTCGCCACGAGAACGTGTATATGTGGCAGCGTCTATGTAAAGTTAGCATCAACCCTCACGGGGTGAAAACAGTATTTCCGGTCTCGAAGGTTTCATAATAAAACTGTAATCCCCTCACTGTCAAATAATTTTAAAATATTTTATATCTGCCGTACTCATCCACTAAAAACATCAGTTTATCCTTGTTAATTACACAACATGAATTGGTTTAGATTGTGTAGCCTACACTGCTTTTGTGTTTTTCCCCTAGGTGTTTCCCTTTCGACTCTGAGGGACACATTTATTTTTTCAGAGGTTTTGATAAGCTAAAACATTGAACTACTCATAATCCTCAGATATATCGTTGAAGCTCGGTGATTGGATGTTTTAGACGCAATGCACGTTGGGATATGGTGTTTATGCAATATGAAATTCGAAAACATGAAAAATAATAATACTTTATTCCGAGTGTGCTTGCTTTTATCTTTGAAAGTCATCACATCACAGCATTGTAATACACGGTTCGGCTGCATTAAATATTACATATCTGCCGTAGTTCTGTATTTATAGAGCCCTGATGAGAAGACAAACATGAGGAACTGAAAACGTGACGTGGATCATAAATATATCAGCAATTAAACAACATCCTCCATTTATTTTCACACAATACGTCTCCTTGCAGTATCAACACTAATTCGACTGACTTTTATATTTGATCCAATTGGTAGATAGGCTGTATTTACACCATAACGGTGCACAGCTGATAGAAAGGGATTTTTTGTAGGTTTTAAAGATATTACTGATTTTCTTTGAATTAAAGAATGTAAATACTGAGTTGAGAGAATAGTCAGGGGTTTTGGGTGATGGGAGACACACCTATGGAATCAGAATTTCAATAGCTTACCATTAAATGACGGATATACCTTTCTGTCACAAATCAGATATTAATGTGTATACACATTAATATCTGATATATTACATTATATATATCATATATAATATATATGATATATAAATATATATATATGTATATATATATACATTATCAGCTATAATATTTCACATATTGTAGTTCTATAGAACTAGAAAATATAGCAATATCCTGTACAATTATGTGAAAACATGAATAAAACTACACATCTTCAGATGTTATACACACATAAGTGTCCTACACTAATAATACAAAGTTATTATCGCATTGTATGCTGTGTGTTATTTGTAACATCTTCAGAAACTACCTTTCCAACTCCTCATGCAGTTGACTGTTACAGGTCTATACAGGTTCATGGTACAATGCATAAGCTTCAAATCGAGAGACTGAAACTGTATTTTTCTTTACCGTTCTGTTTTAATTTCACAATAAAGTTAATAATAATATTATGTTTGATATTAATATGTTTTATTAACTAGACCAGCGGTTTTCAAAGTGTGAGCACGTTGTTGAATGTTGTTGTTGAATATTGTTGTTGAATATTTTATATTTGATGAAAACATTTAAATATTAAGACTAGCCTGCATAGGGGGAAAGTAGAAGGTCAATGATAGAAATATAGAATAGAAAATATCAAGAAGATACTGTAGTGATCTCTACAATAAAACAGCTAGTGCAGGACGTCCAAAGATATTAACAGGAGGATGTGCAAAACAGACAAACTAATAAGGCTTTATTCAAACATTAAAGAATACTTTAAGTTAAGGTCTTCTTTTGAATAAGAAAACAACTTTGGGGGTATCAACAGATAAATATTAAGCCTACCAAAGTACTTAAAGTCTAATATATTGCATAGTTTATTTTGGCACTTGACAATCACCTTCCCTGAATTGTATTCACGTGTAACTAAAGTCTGATTTAAGGGTTGTTATATTTCACATCATTAATCAGAATCTGCAGAGTAACACAAATAAATGTAGTGGAGTAAAAATACCAGGTTAACCTCTGAATTGTAGTGGAGTAGAACAAGTAGTACATGCTGCTGTAACAAAAACATTTCTCAACTTGGGATCAATAAAGTATCTTATCTTAAGATGATCGATGCTACTGCATATTTGCAAAATGTGCCTCTGAACCTTGACAAGTGCATGTTTCAGGCTCATCAATGAACAACAGGAGGGGTCACAGCATACGGGGGCCCGTTCGAGTCTGCTGTGTTTGCATTCATTTCAAAGAGCTGTTTGACGCTCGGGTAACCTTGTCGCACTGCCCACTCCGACATCCCATCACAGAGCTTGAGGGCCTAATCACGGGGTTGGTAAAGCAAAGCGAATGTTGTAGTCCCAAACGATAGCTGAGGATTCTGAGTAGTGTAGTGTCTTCGGAAAATCACTCAATTAACAAGGATAAACTGATGTTTTTTGTGGATAAGCGATATCACTGTGCAATCATTTGACAGTGAGGGGGAATACTTCCATTTTTTATTATGAAAACTTCGAGACCGGAAAAAAACAATTTTCACCCCGTGAGGGTTGACGCCAACTTTACATGGACGCTGCCGTCAATAGAAATGAATAGGGGAAAGACGGAGTACACGTTCTCCTGGCGAGACCTCAAATCATCTTTGTGATATTTATCAAACTGTAGATCCTACACATCCACTGGACGTGGATTCCAAAAGTACAATATACACTTCTCGCTAGAGATCTAATGAAAAAGCATTTAATGGTTTAATTTAAAATTACTATTTTAGGATTTTCCAGAGAGGGTTATTTGTGAATAAACCGACCCCTCCGGAGCGTTTGCAATCAACGGGAGCATGTTGTTTCTTACACGACCACTAGAGGTGCTACACTTTAAAACGTGACTCTGGGTCGTATAAGCTGAGGGCTGTGAAAAATAGATCAAACACACAACTTACTGTGATCATAACTCAGATGGTGGTGTGTGCTCAAACAAAATGAATGTGAAGACACTCTTACAGAGCTCAGGATTTTAAAAACAATCTCATGGTCTGTGGGATAAAACTTAAAGCACAATGAAGTTAAAAAGTGAATCGTTTGATATCTCAGTTTATTACATCTTAAAATGTCCCTCTTCCCTGCAGGGGTCATAGCGGTGGTGATCTTCGTGATTGTGAGCATCCTGGCGATAACGGCCAGATTCCTCTACCGGAGAAAAGAGACGTACCGGAACCAGGAAGTGAAGGGGGTCAAACAGGAAGACAGCCAGGACTTTCCATTTCAATAACCAAACCGACCCCCAGAACGTCTCCTCTGAAAACCCAAAGGAGTATTTCATCTGACTCAGAGACACTTAGAGACAGATTTGTGCGTCTGTTGCTTTACTGTAAATTGTGAATATACTGATAAACTAAAACAGGCAACATGTTGGACTTGTTGATGTTGATAGGCCTTGTTTCAACTGTAATATTTAAAAATGTTAATTTCATGTCTTTGTAGCGATCTCTGGCTAATGTCACAATTAAATAATGAAGGTCTCAGTACTGGTATCCTCTTGTGGTCGGGTGAGGATGAGGTTGCCTTAGAGGGAGATGGGGTACTCGTATGTAAAAGACTTGAACTTGGCAGGATGTTGTTTTATATCAGACAGTATTTATTTGTTTGTGGTCATCCACTAACCCTCCAAGGAATGTCTTCAACCTCCAACACTTGACTTCTTCCACAATCGTGCAGTTTTTGTTTCCCCCTCTTTAAAGGATTAAGCTTTCACGTGTGTAAGGTCTTGGTGGGAAAATAAGTGAGTGAATATTAAAGTAAAGGTGCTTCAGTTTGGTGAATTTCCTCTCACCATATTCCAAACATGAGTCAGCATTTATGAGCCGAGTCTTTGATGTACCACGCTTTAAAATGTCATTTTAATTAATATCAATTTATGTTACAAAAACAAAGTAACAAAAGACTAAATGAAGTGAAAGCCTCAAAAGGATTTACATCAAGTTCCCTTTGCTTTTCCCCACTCTTCCCTGCTGTCTGCCGCCTGCTGGGGAGCGGTCCTCCTCCCCGCTCTCTGGATGCCTCTGAAGCTTGTAACGCTAACAGACTCTATAGCTCTGTCCCCCCGCACACAGAGACATGTGTTTTCTGACATGCTAATCGGCTGCGCTCTGACAGCTGGAATCGTGACTGGATACAAAGATAATCCAATAGACAGTGTCAGGCTGACATGAACACGATGAAAACAGCCTGATATGTACACTTCAAAATGGAGCACCCCCCCCCCATGTGTTAATTCAACTCATGTGTAAAGAGACACTGACAGAGGGAGGAAGAGGAGCGGCTGCTCATCAAACCCACCTCTGTCTGAGACCCAAAGCACAGATGGGCTTTTAACGACAGAAGTTGGTAATCGTGTTTTTTTCTCCACCAAACAACGCGTGCTGATGCCATCTCTGTTGCATACCATGTTTCTGCACTCAGTAACACATCTTCTGATAGCAGTTCGGCAGGTATAGAAGTGAAGAAACCATGTGAAAGTGAAGCTATTGGGTGTGTCTCTAGAGGGCAAACAAATGACCAGATCATGCCTCTTAAAAGAAAAGGAAAGCGGAGCATTGGTCACACTCACTTTTTTAGGATTCTCCAATCAAGTTATTCAATAAATACAAAAATGATGTCTGGTTGTTTGGATCGGCGAATGTGCCCCTGGACAACTACGATACTTGTTGGACATTTCATTTTCATTTCATCAGGTTTGCTGACAGTACTTTGGATTCCTCTGGTGAGTTTGTAGTGGATGGATCTCAATGTCACTAAATAAGGTATTTGTACTTCTTTTGGTGAATAACAGTAATGTAAGTGAGTTTGATGACATGCCGTGAAACAGACACAAACCTGTTTTAATAAAACATGTTTTCAGAATCTGGGTTGGCTTTTAATTTAGCATGTTCTTCAAACTACTCTCTGTTCTCTCTCCAGATGTTGCAGAGCATCAGCATGTCCTCAGACGACTGACACACACCTGCACCAAATGCTGGGCACACACACATTTCATTTATGAGGCCTAAATGCAAAGATGAAGGTAATTTAAAGATTTAATCTTCTTTCTCTTTTTTCATAGAGAACAATGCATGATATGAATATAGCACGGTGACACCGCAGGGATTTTTAAACATTTACTGCGGTAATAATTTGGATGAATAATCTCACATTCCCCCTTTGATAAAAGTAATTTAAAGATTAAGATCAGCTTTCTAAATATGTTTGAAGCGAAATGAACAGAATAATGATTAAATTCAACACTATAGCACACAGCCGGAGCTTTTGTTGGAATATGAATGTGTGACATTAAAATTATAATAGCATGATATGTATTCCAGACGTGTGGTCGTTGTTCAACTAGAAGGTTGTGGGTTCGATCCCAACCCGTACCGTCAGTGTGTCCTTGGGCAAGATACTGAACCTTGAGTTGCTCCCGAAGGCCAACGGGGGGGGTGTGTGTGTGTGTGTGTGTGTGTGTGTGTGTGTGTGGTGTGTTGTGTGTGTGTGTGTGTGTAATGATAAATAATGGTGTTTTTAAGAAACATAAGTAAAGGGGGAAGCACCAGTTACAACACATATACCAATCACAATAGAAAACTCCAACAGAACCCCGTTCCCATCTTCATCAACATGCATAGTCGAAAGTCAAAATATATTGTTCTCATACTGCCTGTGCTGCAGCACCTCTTTTCACCCTCTGTCTGAAACCAGAGTCCAGTCTGCTCTGATTGGTTAGCTCTGTTGTGATTGTTCAACCGCTTAAAGATGTCATGCCCCCTTAGCCAATCACGTACAATGTGTTGGAGCGCTAGCCAGTAGAAACGCAAGTGTTACGTAGTGATGTCACTATGTTCTGGAAGTAAACAAAGGAGACGTTTCAGGCAGGAGGGGGAGTGTGTGGGAGAGATACTCTGCAGACAATTACCAGATAAAACCCATATAACGCACGACACGAAAGGGAAAACCACAGAAGATTTGAACTATATATAAAAGCTAACAGGAGTAACCAGGATGGCCGAGTGGTTAAGGCGTTGGACTTAAGATCCAATGGGCATCAGCCCTCGTGGGTTCAAACCCCACTCCTGGTAAATTAAAGTCTTATTGAAATGAATTAGGGCAGATTGCATAATGGCAGCAGAGGTAGTAGATAAGCAACACTCGTTCGATCTCTTAAGGAAATTATCAGCACATTAGCTTACGTAATTCCCCCGTGGTATTACACACACACACACACACACACACACACACACACACACACACACACACACACATATCCTTGCAGAGGAATAAGCTGTTCTGAGGAATGGCAGTGAGTCCATTTGCCGACTGATTTTACAGTGCAACATATCTGAGCGGTATTGCAGCGAGAGAGCATAAGGATCATTCTCTTTCTCTTTCTACTGGAAAACAGGCCTTTTGGGTGGGTGTGTGTGTGTGTGTGTGTGTGTGTGTGTGTGGTGTGTGTGTGTGTGTGTGTGTGTGTGTGTGTGTGTGTGTGTGTGTGTGTGTGTGTGTGTGTGTGTGTGTGTGTGTGTGTGTGTGTGTGTGTGTGTGTGTGTGTGTGTGTGTGTGTGTGTGTGTGTGTGTGTGTGTGTGTGTGGCCTACTCTACTTGTGGGGACCTAAATCTGTTTACATAGTCACGTGTGGGGACTCGCCTCCCTCATGGGGACAAAATGGAGGTCCCCATGAGGGGGATCGTTAATTTTAGGGTGAAGACTTGGTTAGGATTAGGCATGTGTTGGTTGTGGTTATGGTTAGGATAAGTCTCCAGGAAATGCATGTAAGTCAATGTAATGTCCCCTGAAGTGATGTGAACATGATATAGCTCACCATTAAATGACGGATATACCAGATATATAAGCAGATTAAAACACACAAATAAATCCCAGACGCCAAACTCACACCAACCTCATCACAATGTAACCATCTTCTCTCCCTTTTCAATCCTGTGAAACTATGCTGCACATTTTCCTTTTTATTAGTGTAATTGTTTGGCATAAATAAAAGTGCAGTGAAGCCACTTTCCTCCCACTTTTGAGAAACTTGGAAAAAGGGAGTGTCTGGGTAATGTCGATGGTTTATTAGGGCTGAGGCCACTTCTAAGAACACTTGGCTGTCAGGTAGAAAATAACAAGTGTTACCACAAACTGACACTTGAGGCAGCCAACTATTCGTGCCAATTTGGGAAATATGTGCTGCTAAAGTAATGTCTATTTTCATTCTGGAGGAATCATTACTGCCATCCGGGGCATGCAGTCTGAGTGGACACAACGACTTCTGAGAAATATAACACAACATCTCGCAATCCATTCGCGCAGCTTGGAGGCAAGAGAAATGTCTCGGAGTAATGAATTAAACATACAAAAATATATATTAGTGCTTCCCGGGGAAACATGAATAATGTATTTTGCAAATGGATCCATTTAAAACAGATAGCTTTTTCCTGCTGGTTTGTGTTCACGCCGAGCTGACAGTTCAATTCTCCCACTGGGCAGATTTGGCCCGGTTGAAATGAGGGTTTTAAAAAAAGCATTCCCATCTCCGCAGGATATATAAATATAACATGTGTAAAGAAAATGTTGAGGTGAGTGAACGTGTTTTCCCCAGATTAAAAACGGTCAGTCACGTTGAGCCAGCGGTTTATTCTTAATGACAGACATCTCACAAAAAGACAGCCAAGGCGAAATATTGCTGACGCAATATGTTGAGGTGAAAGTGATGGATGCAATTTAATTATCAACATCAGGTGGAGTTTGTTCTCTCAATATGAGGCTTTCGGACAGCATTCTCAATCCTGGAGCGATGCGATAACAAGGACATGAAGTGGTGACTAATGCCCCTCAATATCTCCATGGATTCATACGGTGTACTTTTTAGTTAAATGTGCGCTCTCTCTTATTACTACCACGACATTCTTGCTATTCAAACCATTTATTTAAACCCAAACATGTGTGTGATGTTGTACTTAAGTAAAAGTAGAAGTTACAGAGTATTTCTTCTACTTTGACTTAAAAAATGATGAATATTTATAAAAACGGGAACAATGAATGACTGAATATTAATGGTTTGGGTTACATGTCGGTGAATAATTAGCCCTTAATAGCGTGCATATTAATTGGCAAGTTAACTGATGGCAGGAAAGAGTGGTGAAGATTTAACAACATGTTGTTTAGTGTTTTCAGCGTGGGAGAGGCAGGAGACATTATTACGGCTGATGCCACTAAGTGGGACTTGCAGACGAGAGGAAAATAAAAGGTTTGGAGATGAGGAAGGATGAGAAATAAAAGCAGGAGAAAGGCACTCAAGGTAAAACAATTGTACATCTCACTGACGTATCTCTGCATCCATTTCTCCTCCACTTTCCACATGTTTCTCCAATGTGTGGACATTTTGTTTCACGCCCAAGAAATCAAATGTCAAGTTCAAGAGTTCATACATGCACTTGTCTTTGTTGCACTCCTGTCTTTCTTTTTCTGGCTATTCCACACTGCTCCCTGGGCGCCGTTCAAAATGCTCCTAACACTAGGATGGGTCAGATGCAGAGAAACAATTTCCCCACGAGGGATTACCGTACTTTTCGGACTATAAACCGCGACTTTTTTCCCCATTTTCTTTGTACCGCTAACGGCCACTAGGGAACCTCCTAAATCTATGGATTTTACAGGTAAAATTAACCACCTTTAACGCTATGGGCTCTAGGACCGGTCCGCGCCCGCCACCTTTAAGCGGCGGGCTCCAGCAGAAAAAGCTGGAGGCCGGAAAAGAGAGAGACAGGTAGCGCGCTAAAGTAAAAGTGGAACCGAGAGACAGAACGAGAGACAGACAGACGGACAATTTAGCTGCTGCGGCTCATATGCAGGTGCGCTTTATAGTCCGAAAAGTACGGTAATAAAAGTCCATTTTACCTTATCTTATAACATCCTCTCAGGGATTTATTCTGACTAAAATCCTTTCACAATTAATATTAATAAATATACTTTTGAATGTTGTTGTTATCTGTAATTTGGTCCTTGATCGTGTTTATTTGACATATAGTCTACAGATTTGTATCTTTCACTTTCAACATTTTTCTATTTTGAGATGTTTCTATTTTGTTTGTTTGTTTCCTATTCTTCTTTTCTTGCAATGTCTTTTTTTAACATGCTGCTGTGGCGACAACAAAAATCCCAATTTGGGATCAATAAAGTTAATATTATATTTATGATCTGACTTGAGCAGTTTGGAGACGGATCACAACATCTCCGAGGCTTTCTCTCAGGGTCGACGGGCGAGCTGTTGGTGGGCACAGGGAGGAGGAGATAAAAGCTGAGTTTGGGAAGTTGAGGAGAAGCTCTGCCGCCGACTGTCAGAGACACTGATTGGTTTTGCTGCCCGAGGTGGAAAACAGAGGGAGCGGTCTGCAGGTGATTGACAGTTTAAGGGTAAACGACGGAGCTCAGGGGGCCGGGAGGAGGGGGAGAAACGGGGGAGACGGTTGTTTGCAGAGGTCGGGCTGGGATCAGGATTGGAGGTCAGCGCGTGGATCTGCAGCCACTTTTATTTTCTCTCATGAACCCAAGCTACTTAAAGTGAGTTTGAATGAAATCATCTCGTGAAGAGTCATTTAGAAATGGTGGTTAAAAGATCTGTCGGGGATATGTGCGTGAGAAAGATAATCCAATGTCTTCAATGTTTCGTTTATGCGAGTGATTGAGAAATGTGCACCACTTAGAAAGCAGGTTGGATGATTTTGCTTTACTTTGTATGTGCATTTCCTCACCTTACTACGCCTAGACTGTAAAGAAAATGTTACCTCTGTCACAGGTGTGTGTAAAAAGTAAATTGACTAATCTACTCTCTTAATTCCTCGAGGTTTATTGCGCCAAATTACATTTCGTATAACCTTGAATGAAGTTCCAAGGTCCTTGTGCACCACAGGCTGTTCCTTCGCGTTCCTCAGAGAGCGGCTCACTCTCGTTTCTCTCCATCAGTCATGTAAGGGACGATGACATCGGGGACTAGATTCACTGACACTGATGAGTGAAGAGGGACCGGGCCGACGCCTGGAGCGGGACGTAAAGGTCAGAAGACAGATGTAGCCCAAGGCTGAGGAAAGTTTGATGGAGTCGTAGAAAAGCCACAGAACCTCCAAGACACTTCTCAACAAGCTATTGGAATGACCTTCAGCAGCTCTGATGGCTTTTACTCTTCCTCCAGGTTTGACCCACAGAAGGTCTCTCTCATATTCCTGTTTTAATCTAGAGTGAAGTCTGGTCTCCAAGTTTCATCAGTTTTACTTATATGTTCAACTCACAGGATCCCAGTGCTGTGAATTGACACATGTTGAATATACCAACCCTGTCTCCTAAAAATCACGTTCCCACAGAACTAAACTGCATTCTCAATTACGTTTAGCTGGAAACGTATTTTCTCCCACGTTAAGATTGTTATGAACGTATCTTAAATACGTTTATTTTCTACATATCTTTGCCATTTATTGTCTTGCTTATAATAATGATAAGTCATTTATTACAGGCCCGGTTCCAGAACAAAATGACTCAGGGTGCATCTGAGATAAGATTAGAGAGGGTGCAGTGGTAAAGTGCTATTTTGTTTAAATTGACCAAATAAATGCAGCAGAATATTATTTAACCACAATTACAATTTATTTTATTTCAACTATATTCTTCTTCTTATTCTTCTTCTTATTATATATGTAATATTTTTGACTTTTCATTTTTTTGACTTTTCATTTTTATTTATTTTTCACTTTCCTTTTTCAAATGAGGGTGCATAACGACTCAACTGAGGGTGCAATGCACCCTTATGCACCCCCGTAGAATCGGGCCAATATCATTTTAGAGCACACATTTGAAATCGAGAATCGGGCTCGATATATGGTTAAATTAAAATCAGTAGGCGAGGCTGTAATTTCGCCAGCTGTTACTCTCATGAGCGAGGCAGACAATAATAGTTTTAACATGCCAAAAAGCTGCTGTGTCGTTTATTGCACCTCAAACATTAAAACAAATCCAGAGTTACGTGTTTCTGTACTTCCTCTAAGAAGAAAGGACAGTAACAGAAGATCTCTGTGGCTTCAGGCTTGATCGCCGTTCAAATGACAGCGTTGGACTCAGCTGGGGGGCTGCAACCCAGGTGTGGGCGGGGCAGGCGAAGAACCAGGAGGTGACGCGGAGAGGAGTCTCGATTACCCGGATGTCAGCTCCGCAGGACGGCCACCGGAGAACCGGAGCAGGTTCACAGAGACGAGGAAACACGCTTACAGGTGAGAGAAAGTGGAGAGAGAGGAGCGGTGTTGGAGCTGGTCGGACGGGTTGCATGGAGCAGCACCCTCAGCCTGAAGCAAGAAGCGCTTCCTCTATCTAACTGCTTCAGCTAACCCGTGGTTCATTTCACCGCAAGATATTTAACTAACAACACTAATAAGTAGAAGAAAAGTGTTTAGAAATAGGTGAACTATTATATTTTTACAGTCTAGAGTAAATAAGAGTACTTCTCCCACTGGTGTATACATTTACTGTTTAAGGTCGTACTTTAACCTGTTCACATCTCTCACTTCCTCAGTTCACCCCGTGAACTCATTGGTTCATTTCATCACCGTCACCAGTGGCGTTTTTATATGTACAAAAGTGGTGGGGCACAACAAACTTAGATGTCTATATATATACGTTTCTGCAGTGACGTGCAGTGAGGTTCATGGCTGGTGAGGCACTGGCACTGACTAGTCTTCAGGTTTACAAATATTATATTTTGACCTAAATCAAAATATAATATTATTTTCAAAAGCCTCTTTAGTCTGATGCTTCGATTAATTTTAAACCGACAGTTCAACAAAAGGATACCCAACAAATGTAATTTTATCATTTAAATGTTGAATTGTTCTCTCTTAGTAAGATCCCGTTTTCAATAAAATGGTGCATGGTCTTACCTTGACTTGAAGATGAAGTCCATTTGCCTATCCTTCTGGACAAAAATCTCTATTACTTTTTTGTAAAAGTCCTCCTTATCTTCTTGTAGTTTCAAAAGTCCATCATAAATCTAATCGATAGATTTATGATTCGAAAATGATAAAAGTAGGGTAGACATGTAGATATTATTGGGCTGAACAAAACGTGCATTTATCAAACAGGTAGGCTACGTTTCCCACAGATCTTATTTGGAGCTATTTTCTAAAATCCTATGGAGAAATCTCATTGCTTTTTTGTCGAGGCAAACAATGCACAGTTTACACACTACACTTTTCGCGGCACACGTACTTACAGCCAATCAGCTCTGAAATATGTGAGATGACGTATGGTGGGGATGGCAGCTCAGTGCCCCGATGGTCATTATTTTTTTGCCACACACATTAAATTCAAAAATATTCTTGAGCATGCGCAGTGTAGTTTTTACAGTCACCATTGACTTAGACCAGGGGTCTGCAACCTTTTTGACCAAAAGAGCCATTTTGCTCCTTTTTCCAAAACATTTTTTTGTCTGGAGCCGCAAAACATATTTCATAGTTTTTTATTGTTATATCAGACAAAAACTACAGTTTTTTTGCATTTATTATGCTATTTATTACATGATATAAAACTGTTAACCTCTAATAAGAAACAAAGAACACTTATAAGGAGAATTAAAAATAATACACAGGCCTACTTTAAAATAAATTAAACACAGCACTTGGGAGTCCTCTGCACATTTGAAGGAAAAAAAATATTATTAAAATGGGCCCACTTTGAAATAAATAAAACATATATCTGCACCCTAAAAAGAGTTAAAGGTAGGGTAGGAGAAACCAGCTCGAGTGCGCTAGAATTTGAAAATACACAACCGGAAAAAATATGCCTCTTCCTTCAGACTTTCTTACAGAGTCCCTCCTCCAACACACACGAACGCGCACATGACCAATGAGGGCACGAGATAAATTGGTGCACAGATGGAAGGCTGACAGGCAGGCAGGCCATCCAGTTATTTAGCCGGGCCGAGGCAGATGATTGGTCGTGCTTTTTACAGTGCTACGGCTTCCACAGATTAATTTTTGTATGTATTTATTGTCAAAGCATTTAATATATTCATTGCTATCGGGACGTTAAGAGCATTCCATGGAATATAACAAAAAGTGTTTTCTGAAATAAATTACATACCCCATTGAATTATGACTGACGATCGTCAGCTGGCTTCCTCTCCCTCGTAAAGGCTGCAGCACCGTTGACAACTTCTCTCTACATATCAGACATCCCGGTAAACCAGCATCGTTTGCTGTGAAAGCATACAACTCTGTCCACGCAGAATTAAATCCTGTGTTCCTCCGGTACTTTTCTTTGATGTATCCATAGTTCGCTCATCGAGCCGGGGGTCAGGTTATTCGCCTCCAAGAAAAGGCGCTCGCGCGGGACCGAAGCAGGATGTGACGCATATTTTAGTTGACCTAATTAAAACCGTTTTGTTTTTTATTTATGTGTCACAGTATCACCTCAAAATACAAGATACGAAACATTTTCAACCATGCAACAAAATATAAATAGTCCTACAAATACTTTTATTTTATTTCCTTCTATTTTTGTCTAAACTCAAGGGAGCCAGAGCAGAGGGCTTAAAGGGCCGCCCGGGGGCCGCGGGTTGCCGACCCCTGACTTAGACAGTGAGAGGGAGGGGCATGATCGGGTTTTGTCCCACATGGCTCTAAACAGCTCAATAGGCACACACTGTAGACACTAATTAGAAGAACACAGACTAAAACAGTAATGCACAGACGAATCAGATGATTAAACATGATCTTAAAATATATTTTATATTTTTTTAATACATTTTTTTGTAATCATTATTTTTAATACTTTCTGCTGACACTAGGTGGGGATGTGCCTAATGACCAGTCGCCACTGACCGTCACTACAGATATTCAACTTAGAACACCGATAAGCAGGGAGGGTTACTTTAAAAAAGTAATTGTTACAATAACTAGTCAAATAGTAATACCTCACCTGACTGGCAGAGAACCCACTGCCCCCCTCCCTATATTGTGTGGTAGTGTTACCACTGACAGGTCTCTCTTGAAAATGAGACCTTGTGTCTCGATGAGATTTTACACCTGTATAAATAAAGGCTAAATAACAAAATACATATATATGGTGGTATTTTAATACGTAGGGTGGTATATAAATACACGTGGTGGTATATAAATACACAGGGTGGTATAAATACACAGGGTGGTATATGAATACATATGGTGGTCAGGGTTTCCGTTAGCCGGTAATTACCGGTTTTTAGCTGGTAAAATTTATAAAAAAACCGGTCAATTCAAAACCTGACGGTCAAAATGTCTGGTAATAATTAGGGAGGCTCCGATCGATCGGCCGCCGGTCATTATCGTCGATATTCACTCTTAATAGTTTGATCGGTGCTCTCTATAAAGGCCGATCAGGAGAGCTGGATCTGATCGATATGGACATAAACGCGAGTGAAGTTTAACCGGGCGAGAGAGAGAGAGAGATCAGATCAGCTGCTGAGTCTGACCGAGACACGCAGCTCTGCATGATCACCTGAAGCCCCGCCCTCTGTTTAGTGAGCTGCTTGAGAAACTGACGGGCTGTCAGGAGGGAGAGGGGAAAAGAGAGTCTCCGTTTCTCCCGTGTTATTATTCAAAGTTGATGTAAACTTCTGAATAATGTACGTTATCTACTACAAGTAGTTTATTTGAATGTAATAATTATGTTGTTTGTTGTTTGTGGAATCATTTATTGAAAAAATGAATCTGAATTTTTCGATTACGATTATAAACTGAAGCAATATAAAAATGAGCCCCGTGAACTGAGTTTTAAACTGGAGCATATCTGCTCATAGTCCGGTAATTACCTGCTAAACGGAAACTCTGCTACACAACTATTATTATTATTATGAAATATGACCGGTAAGTTTCAAATTTGTCCGGTAAAATAAATTCTGCCCGGACATTTGACCGGCGAGAAAAATGCTAGCGGAAACCCTGATGGTGGTATATAAATACATATGGTGGTATTTAAATATACATTGTGCAGAGTTGGGTGTAACGCGTTACTGTAATAATATTACTTTGTCGGTAACGGAGTAGTGTAATGCGCTACTTTTATAATCCAGTAATCACACTACAGTTACTAACATTGCCCCCGACACGCGTTACTTCGTTACTTTCTAAAATCAGTCATAATCAAACCTCAACAAACACCTGCAAAGAACACATGCTAAGGTGAAGCTAACGCACAGCTATTTGTTGTTTGTTTATATCACGTGGTCTGTTCTTCTTCTCTGTTTTCTGGTTGTTGCCTGTTTTGAATGACGAATACACACTACTGCCGCCTGCTGGTAAGGAGAGTTATTGCCACTCACGCATGCGCAGTTCGTACGTGCTCGGCTGAAGTCTTTGCGGTGTCTGGTTCCAGTGCAACACGTGGCCAACACGCAGGAGAACACGCCGACGCAATGGGCTGGCTGGTGGGCAGTGGGCAGTATTTCGCTGACGTTGTCCGTGTCAACAGGAGTTAGTCCGCACACACACAAGACCGAATTATGGCAGAAGCAAAAAAGCCCAAATATATCATTTTCACTCCGAGTGGGAGGATGATCATTTGTATCTATTCCAAATTCAAAGTCCATCTGTCTCATCTGCAATGCGAGCGTGGCTTTATCGAAGAAGGGTAATTTAGGAGCGGCATTTCAAAACAGTGCACAAACGCTATGAGAAGGAATTCCCTCCTAATTCTGCCCTACGCTCCAAAAGGGGGGAGGGGCCCTGAAAGGACAGCTAAATGTACAGCAGTCCATTTTCACCAGGCCCAACAACAAGAGCAAGGTTGCTACCAGAGCATCTTATCGTGTCAGTCACGTTCTTGCGAAACACATGAAGTCTTTCAAAGATGGCGAAGTTGTGAAGAAGCATTCCTGGAGGGCTGCCGACGCGCTTTTGGGGACAGTAAACAACAACAATAACAGTAGCATTTCAACAGGTTTTTGATATAATAAAAACTCAAGTTAGATACCGTTATTAATCAGCTGTAAGTTTGAGTTTGTTTGAACTTATTCATTATACTTATTGTACAAAATGGTATAAGAATGCAAACCTAAATTGATTATAGTCTATTATCAATTCAGGTTAAGAAACTAGTGTTGCTTGCATCCTATTAAAGGCATTTCTTTTTATAATCTACTAAATGCAACAAAAAAAGGGATTGATTCTATTAATTTGGTCTTTTTTATTGCACTTTGGCAGCAGATTCCTGTGTAGCTTCAGATCTGAGTTGTCTTATTAGTAAGCCCTAATTTATACTTTTGTAGCAACACTATTTGTATATAATGGCAAAGAAAGGGTTCAGCGTCTTTTCTTTTTCCTGTGTCACATGTGCAGCACTGTTCAATGTTTCTTGAAAACATTACCCACTGTAGTGACGTGTGAATAAACTCCAACTCTGTACCAACAACACTGTTGTGTAACTTCAGTTACGTACTTGTATGTGTGTAGATTAGAAAGAGGTAAGATAAAGGATCTGCAGTATTTTATGAGGTATTAATCGTACAAAGGTCAGTTTTATACAAGTAGAAGTGTGTATTTACCTGGCAGTAGGCTGTCAGTAATGGCTACGCCTCTCTATTTGGACTGGTAGATCTCGGCTGACTGGCAACTTTAAAAGTAGCTCTCGGTTCAAAAAAGGTTGTTAGAGCCCAGCGCCCACCTATAGCCCTCTTCAGGCAGGTCCCTCCCCATCCTGTTCTGGATGCGTCGTGAACACTGTGATGTAGCTGGAGAAGGGAGAGGAGTGCTTAGGGGCCGTCTACAAACTGCAACGGGGTTTTGCGATATATCTTCGCTAAACATTTTTTTTTTTTTTCAAATAATTTTTTTTTTCTTCCTCCATGTCCCCTAGGGGGCTCCGTACATTTCAGAATATATATGATATGTTTTATAATGATTGATTAAAGTGTTCTCAAAGCTGGTAAAGGTGCAGCTAGTTTGAATGACTTTGTAGACTGCAGGGCAGCTTGTGGATTTACTCCAGGTGGAACTAAAGTCTGATTTAACACTTGGTTATATTCACATCATTCATCCACATCTGTAAAGTAACTAAAGGTGTTAAATAACATGTAGTGGAGTAGAAGTACACAATGTACCTCTGAACTGTAGTGGAGTAGAAGTATCAAGTAGCATACAATGGAAATACTCAAGTCAAGTACCTCTAAGTGTACTTAAGTTCAGTTACTTCAGTACATGTACTTAGTTCCTTTACACCTCTGGTATTGAACTTATAGCAGTGTCCTCCCTAATCAAAGAAAGAGACAGAGCCGTTTCTCTCAATGAATCCAGTCATGGAGCCGTCACGCTGACTATTTTTTGGGAGGGATTATATTCCATATCACGGCCAGAGACCCTGCAGGTGACCAGGGTAGAACTGTTCCAACAGATCTCCCTATTAACACAATCATGCTTTATATTACAAGTTTACTCTTGAAGCTTTGCATTATTGATAGCTGTATGGAAAGAGCAAACTTCGATTAAACTTCACTGTACGAAAAGGTTTTTACTCTGAGTTAAAGGGTTATCTTTTGATGCGCTAAATAGGATTTGGAAGTGCCGTTTAAATTCTGACTTCATAATATTACATTACATGTTACATGTTAGACGCTTTTATCCAAAGCGACTAACATACTCAATACTGTGGGCAATCCCCACAGGAGCCATTTGGGGTGAAGTGTCTCAGGGACACAACGACATGCTGACTGCAGTGGGGTTTCAACTTGTGCTCCCTTGATCCGAACACCAACGCTCTATCCACTGCGCCACACGCCTCCCATACATATATATATATTGAACTAAAATGAGTCAAAGCATGATGTGTTTTGTGTGGCTGTCTGAACAGAGGAACGTGCTGCTATCTGTCATAATGTGAGTCTCTTCTCTTTGTAGTTTTAATGGAGAGCAGCAGCAGACACTTTGTATACATCTTCATCTGCATGATGGGAGCAGTGACAATACTCTTCGTCTATCTGGACCCAGACTGGGGCTTTGAGAGCAGAGACATACCAGCACCAGCACCAGCACCAGCACCAGCATCACCGGCAGCAACAGCATGGAAGGATCCCGGGCCGTATTACGTGGCCTACCCAGGAAACTACAAATTCATCATGGACGACACCCCGACGTGTAAAACTAGGACTCCTTTCCTGCTCCTGGTGGTCCCGGTGGCCCCCGGGGGCGTGGCAACTCGTGACACCATCCGGAGGACGTGGGGAAGTGAGAAACTGGTTCTGGGTCAGCGGGTCGAGACTCTCTTCATACTGGGCCTACCTTCAGAGCTGATGCCAAGCAGCAGCAGGAGAAGCTCCAACAGGAAAACCTGCAGCACCAGGACCTGATCCAGAGTAACTTCAAGGACAGCTACCACAATCTGACCATCAAGACGATAATGACACTGGAGTGGTTGGTTGCGCGCTGCGACAAGCTGTCCTACGTCATGAAGATTGACGCCGATATGTTGCTGCACGTCCAGAATTTGGTTAAACTGTTACTGGATCCCAGCAACGGCCAAACAGAACTACATGACAGGTTTGGTGTGGTGGCACAGCCCGGTCTTGAGAAATCCGTTCAACAAGTTCTACATGCCGAGATATGTGATTGCTGAGCTGGAGTACCCGCCGTATCCTCTGGGCATGGCCTACGTCATGTCCCTGGACCTGCCTGCCAAGATCCTGGCTGCCACCCCTCACATTAAACCCATCTTCATCGAGGACGCCTACCTGGGTATGTGCCTGAAACACCATGGCCTTTCTCCCACCAACGCTCCTGAAAACACCATGTTCATGGTGGACCCCAGGCATCCTCTGAGCGACTGCAGCCTCTCCAGAGTGATCGCTGCGTCCACCACCAGCATCCCACAGATGACCAGTTACTGGGAGAGGAGCAAGGGGGCTAAATGTTGAACTCTTCAGGTTTTAAAACTCTGAATAGTTTTTAGTTTTTAGACAGATGTTTTTTAAAGTGGGTTGGTCTTCCTGGGTTGGTCCTCCGTGGCACGAGGATGCCTTAAAAAACTCATATTTTTTTCTGAGCGCTAAAAACCCTTCACATTTCTTTCAGAAAAGCACTTGTGTCACTGTCGAGCAAGGGTCGGCAACAGGCGGACCGCGGTCCGGATCCGGACCCAGACGCCGACCTATACGGACCCCGGAGCTATAATCAATACATTAATAGGGGGATTTTTTCGGCGCCTCCCGCTTTTTAATGCTGATTTGGGTGACTTGTGTAATTCGTGGAGAAACCGAAGAGTTTTCGTTTTTGGGGGTGGGGGGGTGGGGGGGGGGGGGGAGTCCGTCCGTCCGTCAGTCTGACTGACGACAACTTCTCACTTCAAAAAGAAGAAGAAATCTAGACGCAAAAATAATTAAACAAGCGAGTACCTGTTTTTCCTGGCCAAGGACAGGTTCCCTGAAACACAACACGAGCGTAACGTGTCTTCACGTGGTATATGTCTCGTCTGAAAGGAGTGCTGACAGAGAGCACCGGAACGCCGCTCCAGCCCGTAAAATATTGCAATACCCATAAGCAGAGCTCCCATAAGGATCCGTACACATGCCGCAGTGTTTGCGTGGCTGTGTCTTTTAGTTGTAAGCACAGTGGCGATCTGTTGTTATTAGCATCTGGTTAGCTAGCTATGCTAAACGAATTTAAATAGCTTTTCTACAACCAGGTGGAAGAGAGCTCTCTCCTGAGAGCCTCAAATAACCTCAGCTCAGTGAGGTTAAGGCACACCTTGATATGATCAATATAGTTATTAATGAGACTAAATGAAAAAACAGGTATAACATACTATATGACAGCAACAACAAAATTGTTAAAAATAACAAGAATAGAGTTTAAAATGGGAGTGATTGTAAAATATCCAAAAAGGAAAATATGCTTACAGTTCTGTTTCATATGGGTGTTGAGAGATGTATCCATAGATCTCCTAATGTTGCTCTCAAAGTGCACCAGATTGATGCTTTTAACTTCAATATTTAAAACAAAATCTTCCCGGGGGAGCTTGCCCCCGGACCCCCCCTAAAGGAGGTTATGTCCCCCCCCCCCACTTAAATCATGTTCACATGGATAGGAACTAAATACATGTACACACATCTTGTGTCCATATCTTTCTGTTTGGTGGTCATGCCACACCGTGCACAGTGCATGCACGAGTCATGGTGAGATAGTCTGGATTCAGAGGTTGCTTTTTCTTTGCACAGCAGTGAAAGAAAGGCCAAATGAATGGGCTGTGATTTTAGTTTTTTTAAGCAGAGTTGAGTTCAATAATGTGTACGACCCGCGGAGGATGTTATAAAAATTGAAAGGAAAAAAGGTTCCCCTCCCCTGCTGTAAATAATAATAAAATCCCTTTATTTATTAACTTAACATCTCGGTCTCCTATTGAATCTGAGTATATTATAAAGAAGAACCAGTTAATTGAAGCATTATAGCACAGGCCTTTGTCAGATGGTATATTACGCTGGTTTTTTTCTGCTTCGAAAAGATCTCTCTTTTTTCCACCATACCTGTGTTTGCATCACTGTAACCAATGAAGCACCTGCATGTGTGTGAAATGGCCCTGACACCATTTCAGCCCAGATTTACAAACTCCTGGCAGGACAAGCTCGAGCTCAATTCTCGCACTGAATTAAACAAAGTGAGTGCGGACTTGCAATATAAGAGGGAAAGAAAGAGAGACTTTTAAACTGTTCAATTGTTATGATGTTGTAAAGACTGATATTGTTCTATAATCGGCTGAAACTGTTAAGTCATGATGTGAAACGGTTAACAAAGAAAAAGGGGACTCTCAAGCTGCTGCTGACTACACTTTATTTATTTATCTAAAATTAAGCACTTTTAAGATGCACATAGTTTCAAAAGCTATTTATTTATTTTCTCTATTTTATTTGTAAATGCAGCCCGAGAGGAACATTACACATATCCACAGTATTTACTGTATATCTGTATAATTCAAATGTTAATTGACAATAAATATTGTTGTTTTTTTATTGTACTTTCTTTAATTTGATTGGCAGTCAGTTGTTGATTACATGCAGACAGTTGATAAAACTACAGGTCACTTCACTATATATATCAATCAATTCATGAAGCAAGTAGACCTATTTGATGTTCCGGACCTTTGCAATGGGAGATTTTTCTCTAACTGGACCTCGTTGAATTTTAGTTGAAGACCCCTGCTGTAGAGGATGGAGCTTGATGTGGACTATCATAACAAATACCTTAGAGCCTGTTTGTTGAAGCACGTCCGATGGCCGTCCAAGAAAGCACTGTTAAAAAAGCAAAACACAAAAATACCATTGATGCACTTCTAGTTATAGAAGAAAAGTAACTATATTTTAATTAAAAAAAGTCTGTAAGGTTATTTAGCCTCATCCGCTGTTGTTGGATGTATTTATGCTGCCGATGCACAACATGTTCCATAATGACTTCTAACCAGGGGCGGCGGGTACTGTAGGCTAGGGAAGGCTAAGCCTTCCCAAATATGTGTGTCACTGCATCCTAGTAAAATAAAAATATAATGTATAATGTTTATCTTTGACATAAGCGCTGTGAGGGTGGAGTGTGTGAGGAGGTGTGTCACATCACCTGTGCCCTGTGCACTACGAAGCCAGTTAAACAGACCCTGGATATATTTGAGTTATCTTAACTAACCCTAACAAACGATTTAAATTAAACGACGCTGGTTATCAACTCGGTAAATCAAGCCAGGGTTTCTCTCTCCAGCTGAGAGCGCATTCACGTGAAAGGGGCGGGGTTAGCTACATTTGACCAATCACAAACAGGGGCAAGTGTACAGCGTCATACTTCATTAATGAAAAGTAAACTAATATTAGACAAATATTAACTTCAAACATCCATGACTTAAACATATAATCCAGGATACAAGCCACATGGTTGCACCTGCAAGGTGAATACATAACAACTAGTTAAAAAATGAATAAACTACAGAGTGTTTGAAAGCGTACAACAGTTTTATGATATCACTGCCCCATCTAAGACACGAGTGGATCTGACTTTAATTACATTTGAGTTGAGTGTTTCGTCAACCTAATGTGTTGCTTAAAATAATACGTCTGCATACAGTAGGCCTATGTGACACTGTGAGTGTTGCACGGCCAGATACGGCTCGAGAAGCTGACTCAGATAAGGAAATATTATTTATATAATCGATGATCTGATGGATGATGTGATATCAGTCTGATATGAATGATAAGTGCGACACGTCGGCGTCTTCTCTGCATAGGCTACGGCAATTTAAACTGTATTTCCTTTATCCTGTAATATGACTTTATAGATTTAAACTCCGCACACTGAGCTCTGATTGGTCAGCAGGCGGTGCTTTCACGGAGTTGATCTCTTTTGTATACACGGGCAGCGTCAGGTAAAAAAAGTTATTTAGCCTTCCCAAACCTGAGCCTCACGCGCCGCTCTAGGTACCATGGCCGTTTCTCAATCGCGAGGATGCTGGCTTGGTAGTCGCGTACTTCCAAGTCACTTCCTTCAGAAACGAAGCAAGTATACTTCCAAGCCACGGCTACGGAAAACGAAGAAGAATGGAACAGGCTAACAAGTGTGCCACTCTCTCTAACGGTTTCAACATAAACTGTACCAAAGATAAATACCTCATGATGTCTATCTCATTATGAACTTGCTTTACTTTCACGGAACACATTTTTCGTGATAACAAACAAATGTAAAATATTTACCAACACATGTTCTACGCTACTACATACTTACATTTAAATGTGTGCTGCGTCGGTTCAGCCATTCTCCGCAAGGGTTTTTGAAATTGGTCTGTGCGCAAAGCATTGTGGGGATTTTAAGGACACGAAGTCTACCCATGTGCAACCTCGAAATTTCCCCCAAACCAAGGGGCCTCGGTGGAATTCCATGTATGCTGGAGATTGGAACAGTCCTTCGGTGGCACTCGATGACGTAGCATCCTTGAAATATTGGCTTGAAAGCCAAAATCCTCGCGATTGAGAAACGGCCCATATGTATTTCTTTAAATCTGACCCAGCCTCCACATAGATCTGGTTCTTGGTTCCAGTTCAGCAGTGCTCTGGTTCCTAATACGAACCAGTGTTGCTCATGGAAACAATGAAAGGACTGGAGAGCTATCGGGCACTGGCTCTGAACTGACCCTGGAACTGCTTTGGTGGAAAAGGGTACTATAAATAGGAACAGATTCACCAATAACTGCAATAATCCTCAGGTGGATAATATCCTCACTCTCTCATGGAGGGTTCAATCACATGGGACACTTTATTCAAATCAGTCAGACCTTTATTCCTGATATAAAGAGCACATATTTACGTGTTGTCCGCTTGGCAAACCTCCTCGGGCCCACATGTGACATTAGAGAGGACTGCAGACAGAGAACAGAGTTCAACAGAGCAGGGCTCTGCGCTGGGCCCTAAGTTGGGCATCTCTGAACCCGGCATTACAGCGCCACCTTGGAGGAGAATGGAGGTAATGATATTACACTTGAGTAACTACAGGCAGAATTTAAGATAGGGCAACAACAGACATGTTTTAATATCACATTTAACTTAGAGGATCCCTTTCTTTGGGAACCCCCAGACCAGCTTACCTGAGACTCTGCATCCACTCAGGTCTCGAAAAGTAGTTGCATGCAGGATCCTTCCAGGTATCCATCACTGTGCCACAGACTTTTGTAGACATTTCCTAGTAAAGGATTAAACAGAATATATTTGTATGTATATTATTTATTTAGGGACATTGCACACTAAGAACCATTTCTGTAAATGTGCCAGAGTTAGCCAAGAGGCTCTTTTACAGCTGTAGTCCCTGGACAGATGTTTTAACCTTAAAAACACATTTAAAATAACAAGTAAATACAATCAGTAAAAACAAAGGTAACCTCAATACTGTAACAAGGAATGAAAGTGTTCTATAGATGCCACTTTTGATATATTTCCTCCGATGTTAGGACATGAAGCAGGGGCGGACTGGCCATCGGGAATACCGGGAGTTTCCCCGGTGGGCCGGTGCTGTGTGTGGGCCGGAGGGGCAACAAAAAAAAAAAAGTTTCTAAAAAAAAATTCTTTTTTTTTTGCCTAAATCCTACCAGCCCACATTTGTAAGTGTTCCGGCCCAGCCCAGTGGGGTGTGGCCAGGGTTGGGTTGTAACGGAATACATGTAACAGCGTTACGTAATCAGAATACAAAAATCAAGTAACTGTATTCAGCTCGTGTTACATTTGAAAAACGAGTAATCTGATTACAGTTACTTTCGTAAACCTGAAGTGAATACATTTTGGATTACTTATTGGAATTATTGGTGGAAAGATTTCCTCACAACATGTAATATTCATTACTAAAGGTACAGCCTTGTCTGGTTTCTTGCTCAAGAGCACCACGGCAGGGCAGGAGGTGAACTGGGACCTCTCCAAGTAGAAGTCCACACTCCAAATAGGTCTGGTCGGGGACTTGAACCGGCGACCCTATGGCTCACAGTCCAAGCCCCTACTGACTGCCATAGATTTAGTCCCTAATGATGCATTTAACTTCGACATTTAAAAAAAATCTTCCCGGGGGAGCATGCCCCCGGACCCCCCTAGAGGAGGTGAGGTCCATCACCTGCCCACACCCCCTGTTAAATTGTCTCACCCACATTGAGGATGCTTCGTACGTCGCCCATGTTTTATTCCATGTGTCAAGTCAGGCAAATTGGGTCCAAATGTTATTGCATCAATGATCTGTTAACATTAAAATAACTAAATATATGCCGTAACTATTTTTGCTCTAGGCAACTCAAGGGCTCAGGTAATGTGATTACTATATGAATAATTGTCCAAAATAACATTAAAGGCATAGGGTTTTTTGTTAAGTAACATACTTTCGTCGCCGGCCGGTGTTATGCCGTAGGTTGAAGCCTTGCCGTGGATTGAAGCCCTGTTCGCGGGGACGCGCAAAGGTGACGTAATCGCCTGTGTTGAGTGTTCGCCGTATTTTCACCCTTATCAAAGCTTTTTTCTCTCTTTTGAGTGATATATCAGATTAAACAGCAAACGGCTGAATACATAATGTGCATACAATTGCGAGGAGGCTCGTTTAAGGACAGGTTTTTCAGATCTGTCACAATCTTCGTATTGGAATAAACTTACGTTTTTGAGTGTATAGTACCACTCTGTTATCTCAGTGAGGTTCATGGCTGGTGAGGCACTGGCACTGACTAGTCTTCAGGTTACAAATATTATATTTTGACCTAAATCAAAATATAATATTATTTTCAAAAGCCTCTTTAGTCTGATGCTTCGATTAATTTTAAACCGACAGTTCAACAAAAGGATACCAACAAATGTAATTTTATCATTTAAATGTTGAATTGTTCTCTCTTAGTAAGATCCCGTTTTCAATAAAATGGTGCATGGTCTTACTGACTTGAAGATGAAGTCCATTTGATCCTTTGGACAAAAATCTCTATTACTTTTTTGTAAAAGTCCTCCTTATTTCTTGTAGTTTCAAAAGTCCATCATAAATCTAATCGATAGATTTATGATTCGAAAATGATAAAAGTAGGGTAGACATGTAGATATTATTGGGCTGAACAAAACGTGCATTATCAAACAGGTAGGCTACGTTTCCCACAGATCTTATTTGGAGCTATTTTCTAAAATCCTATGGAGAAATCTCATTGCTTTTTGTCGAGGCAAACAATGCACATTTACACACTACACTTTTCGCGGCACACGTACTTACAGCCAATCAGCTCTGAATATGTGAGATGACGTATGGTGGGATGGCACTCATGCCCCGATGGTCATTATTTTTTTGCCACACACATTAAATAAAAATATTCTGAGCATGCGCAGTGTAGTTTTTACAGTCACCATTGACTTCAGACCAGGGGTCTGCAACCTTTTTGACCAAAAGAGCCATTTGCTCCTTTTCCAAAACATTTTTTTGTCTGGAGCCGCAAAACATATTTCATAGTTTTTTATTGTTATATCAGACAAAAACTACAGTTTTTTTGCATTTATTATGCTATTTATTACATGATATAAACTGTTAACCTCTAATAAGAAACAAAGAACACTTATAAGGAGAATTAAAAATAATACACAGGCCTACTTTAAAATAAATTAAACACAGCACTTGGGAGTCCTCTGCACATTTGAAGGAAAAAAAATATTATTAAAATGGGCCCACTTTGAAATAAATAAAACATATATCTGCACCCTAAAAGAGTTAAGGTAGGGTAGGAGAAACCAGCTCGAGTGCGCTAGAATTTGAAAATACACAACCGGAAAAAATATGCCTCTTCCTTCAGACTTTCTTACAGAGTCCCTCCTCCAACACACACGAACGCGCACATGACCAATGAGGGCACGAGATAAATTGGTGCACAGATGGAAGGCTGACAGGCAGGCAGGCCATCCAGTTATTTTAGCCGGGCCGAGGCAGATGATTGGTCGTGCTTTTTACAGTGCTACGGCTTCCACAGATTAATTTTTGTATGTATTTATTGTCAAAGCATTTAATATATTCATTGCTATCGGGACGTTAAGAGCATTCCATGGAATATAACAAAAAGTGTTTTCTGAAATAAATTACATACCCCATTGAATTATGACTGACGATCGTCAGCTGGCTTCCTCTCCCTCGTAAAGGCTGCAGCACCGTTGACAACTTCTCTCTACATATCAGACATCCCGGTAAACCAGCATCGTTTGCTGTGAAAGCATACAACTCTGTCCACGCAGAATTAAATCCTGTGTTCCTCCGGTACTTTTCTTTGATGTATCCATAGTTCGCTCATCGAGCCGGGGGTCAGGTTATTCGCCTCCAAGAAAAGGCGCTCGCGCGGGACCGAAGCAGGATGTGACGCATATTTTAGTTGACCTAATTAAAACCGTTTTGTTTTTTATTTATGTGTCACAGTATCACCTCAAAATACAAGATACGAAACATTTTCAACCATGCAACAAAATATAAATAGTCCTACAAATACTTTTATTTTATTTCCTTCTTATTTTTGTCTAAACTCAAGGGAGCCAGAGCAGAGGGCTTAAAGGGCCGCCCGGGGGCCGCGGGTTGCCGACCCCTGACTTAGACAGTGAGAGGGAGGGGCATGATCGGGTTTTGTCCCACATGGCTCTAAACAGCTCAATAGGCACACACTGTAGACACTAATTAGAAGAACACAGACTAAAACAGTAATGCACAGACGAATCAGATGATTAAACATGATCTTAAAATATATTTTATATTTTTTTAATACATTTTTTTGTAATCATTATTTTTAATACTTTCTGCTGACACTAGGTGGGGATGTGCCTAATGACCAGTCGCCACTGACCGTCACTACAGATATTCAACTTAGAACACCGATAAGCAGGGAGGGTTACTTTAAAAAAGTAATTGTTACAATAACTAGTCAAATAGTAATACCTCACCTGACTGGCAGAGAACCCACTGCCCCCCTCCCTATATTGTGTGGTAGTGTTACCACTGACAGGTCTCTCTTGAAAATGAGACCTTGTGTCTCGATGAGATTTTACACCTGTATAAATAAAGGCTAAATAACAAAATACATATATATGGTGGTATTTTAATACGTAGGGTGGTATATAAATACACGTGGTGGTATATAAATACACAGGGTGGTATAAATACACAGGGTGGTATATGAATACATATGGTGGTCAGGGTTTCCGTTAGCCGGTAATTACCGGTTTTTAGCTGGTAAAATTTATAAAAAACCGGTCAATTCAAAACCTGACGGTCAAAATGTCTGGTAATAATTAGGGAGGCTCCGATCGATCGGCCGCCGGTCATTATCGTCGATATTCACTCTTAATAGTTTGATCGGTGCTCTCTATAAAGGCCGATCAGGAGAGCTGGATCTGATCGATATGGACATAAACGCGAGTGAAGTTTAACCGGGCGAGAGAGAGAGAGAGATCAGATCAGCTGCTGAGTCTGACCGAGACACGCAGCTCTGCATGATCACCTGAAGCCCCGCCCTCTGTTTAGTGAGCTGCTTGAGAAACTGACGGGCTGTCAGGAGGGAGAGGGGAAAAGAGAGTCTCCGTTTCTCCCGTGTTATTATTCAAAGTTGATGTAAACTTCTGAATAATGTACGTTATCTACTACAAGTAGTTTATTTGAATGTAATAATTATGTTGTTTGTTGTTTGTGGAATCATTTATTGAAAAATGAATCTGAATTTTTCGATTACGATTATAAACTGAAGCAATATAAAAATGAGCCCCGTGAACTGAGTTTTAAACTGGAGCATATCTGCTCATAGTCCGGTAATTACCTGCTAACGGAAACTCTGCTACACAACTATTATTATTATTATTGAAATATGACCGGTAAGTTTCAAATTTGTCCGGTAAAATAAATTCTGCCCGGACATTTGACCGGCGAGAAAAAATGCTAGCGGAAACCCTGATGGTGGTATATAAATACATATGGTGGTATTTAAATATACATTGTGCAGAGTTGGGTGTAACGCGTTACTGTAATAATATTACTTTGTCGGTAACGGAGTAGTGTAATGCGCTACTTTTATAATCCAGTAATCACACTACAGTTACTAACATTGCCCCGACACGCGTTACTTCGTTACTTTCTAAAATCAGTCATAATCAAACCTCAACAAACACCTGCAAAGAACACATGCTAAGGTGAAGCTAACGCACAGCTATTTGTTGTTTGTTTATATCACGTGGTCTGTTCTTCTTCTCTGTTTTCTGGTTGTTGCCTGTTTTGAATGACGAATACACACTACTGCCGCCTGCTGGTAAGGAGAGTTATTGCCACTCACGCATGCGCAGTTCGTACGTGCTCGGCTGAAGTCTTTGCGGTGTCTGGTTCCAGTGCAACACGTGGCCAACACGCAGGAGAACACGCCGACGCAATGGGCGTGGCTGGTGGGCAGTGGGCAGTATTTCGCTGACGTTGTCCGTGTCAACAGGAGTTAGTCCGCACACACACAAGACCGAAATTATGGCAGAAGCAAAAAAGCCCAAAATATATCATTTTCACTCCGAGTGGGAGGATGATCATTTGTATCTATTCCAATTCAAAGTCCATCTGTCTCATCTGCAATGCGAGCGTGGCTTTATCGAAGAAGGGTAATTTAGGAGCGGCATTTCAAAACAGTGCACAAACGCTATGAGACGGAATTCCCTCCTAATTCTGCCCTACGCTCCAAAAGGGGGAGGGGCCTGAAAGGACAGCTAAATGTACAGCAGTCCATTTTCACCAGGCCCAACAACAAGAGCAAGGTTGCTACCAGAGCATCTTATCGTGTCAGTCACGTTCTTGCGAAACACATGAAGTCTTTCAAAGATGGCGAAGTTGTGAAAGAAGCATTCCTGGAGGCTGCCGACGCGCTTTTGGGGACAGTAAACAACAACAATAACAGTAGCATTTCAACAGGTTTTTGATATAATAAAAACTCAAGTTAGATACCGTTATTAATCAGCTGTAAGTTTGAGTTTGTTTGAACTTATTCATTATAATTATTGTACAAAATGGTATAAGAATGCAAACCTAAATTGATTATAGTCTATTATCAATTCAGGTTAAGAAACTAGTGTTGCTTGCATCCTATTAAAGGCATTTCTTTTTATAATCTACTAAAATGCAACAAAAAAAGGGATTGATTCTATTAATTTGGTCTTTTTTATTGCACTTTGGCAGCAGATTCCTGTGTAGCTTCAGATCTGAGTTGTCTTATTAGTAAGCCTAATTTATACTTTTGTAGCAACACTATTTGTATATAATGGCAAAGAAAGGGTTCAGCGTCTTTTCTTTTTTCCTGTGTCACATGTGGCAGCACTGTTCAATGTTTCTTGAAAACATTACCCACTGTAGTGACGTGTGAATAAACTCCAACTCTGTACCAACAACACTGTTGTGTAACTTCAGTTACGTACTTGTATGTGTGTAGATTAGAAAGAGGTAAGATAAAGGATCTGCAGTATTTTATGAGGTATTAATCGTACAAAGGTCAGTTTTATACAAGTAGAAGTGTGTATTTACCTGGCAGTAGGCTGTCAGTAATGGCTACGCCTCTCTATTTGGACTGGTAGATCTCGGCTGACTGGCAACTTTAAAAGTAGCTCTCGGTTCAAAAAAGGTTGTTAGAGCCCAGCGCCCACCTATAGCCCTCTTCAGGCAGGTCCCTCCCCATCCTGTTCTGGATGCGTCCGTGAACACTGTGATGTAGCTGGAGAAGGGAGAGGAGTGCTTAGGGCCGTCTACAAACTGCAACGGGGTTTTGCGATATCTCGCTAAACATTTTTTTTTTTTTCAAATAATTTTTTTTTTCTTCTCCATGTCCCCTAGGGGGCTCCGTACATTTCAGAATAATATATGATATGTTTTATAATGATTGATTAAAGTGTTCTCAAAGCTGGTAAAGGTGCAGCTAGTTTGAATGACTTTGTAGACTGCAGGGCAGCTTGTGGATTTACTCCAGGTGGAACTAAAGTCTGATTTAACACTTGGTTATATTTCACATCATTCATCCACATCTGTAAAGTAACTAAAGGTGTTAAATACATGTAGTGGAGTAGAAGTACACAATGTACCTCTGAACTGTAGTGGAGTAGAAGTATCAAGTAGCATACAATGGAAATACTCAAGTCAAGTACCTCTAAGTGTACTTAAGTTCAGTACTTCAGTACATGTACTTAGTTCCTTTACACCTCTGGTATTGAACTTATAGCAGTGTCCTCCCTAATCAAAGAAAGAGACAGAGCCGTTTCTCTCAATGAATCCAGTCATGGAGCCGTCACGCTGACTATTTTTTGGGAGGGATTATATTCCATATCACGGCCAGAGACCCTGCAGGTGACCAGGGTAGAACTGTTCCAACAGATCTCCCTATTAACACAATCATGCTTTATATTACAAGTTTACTCTTGAAGCTTTGCATTATTGATAGCTGTATGGAAAGAGCAAACTTCGATTAAACTTCACTGTACGAAAAGGTTTTTACTCTGAGTTAAAGGGTTATCTTTTGATGCGCTAAATAGGATTTGGAAGTGCCGTTTAAATTCTGACTTCATAATATTACATTACATGTTACATGTTAGACGCTTTTATCCAAAGCGACTAACATACTCAATACTGTGGGCAATCCCCACAGGAGCCATTTGGGGTGAAGTGTCTCAGGGACACAACGACATGCTGACTGCAGTGGGGTTTCAACTTGTGCTCCCTTGATCCGAACACCAACGCTCTATCCACTGCGCCACACGCCTCCCATACATATATATATATTGAACTAAAATGAGTCAAAGCATGATGTGTTTTGTGTGGCTGTCTGAACAGAGGAACGTGCTGCTATCTGTCATAATGTGAGTCTCTTCTCTTTGTAGTTTTAATGGAGAGCAGCAGCAGACACTTTGTATACATCTTCATCTGCATGATGGGAGCAGTGACAATACTCTTCGTCTATCTGGACCCAGACTGGGGCTTTGAGAGCAGAGACATACCAGCACCAGCACCAGCACCAGCACCAGCATCACCGGCAGCACCAGCATGGAAGGATCCCGGGCCGTATTACGTGGCCTACCCAGGAAACTACAAATTCATCATGGACGACACCCCGACGTGTAAAACTAGGACTCCTTTCCTGCTCCTGGTGGTCCCGGTGGCCCCCGGGGGCGTGGCAACTCGTGACACCATCCGGAGGACGTGGGGAAGTGAGAAACTGGTTCTGGGTCAGCGGGTCGAGACTCTCTTCATACTGGGCCTACCTTCAGGAGCTGATGCCAAGCAGCAGCAGGAGAAGCTCCAACAGGAAAACCTGCAGCACCAGGACCTGATCCAGAGTAACTTCAAGGACAGCTACCACAATCTGACCATCAAGACGATAATGACACTGGAGTGGTTGGTTGCGCGCTGCGACAAGCTGTCCTACGTCATGAAGATTGACGCCGATATGTTGCTGCACGTCCAGAATTTGGTTAAACTGTTACTGGATCCCAGCACGGCCAAACAGAACTACATGACAGGTTTGGTGTGGTGGCACAGCCCGGTCTTGAGAAATCCGTTCAACAAGTTCTACATGCCGAGATATGTGATTGCTGAGCTGGAGTACCCGCCGTATCCTCTGGGCATGGCCTACGTCATGTCCCTGGACCTGCCTGCCAAGATCCTGGCTGCCACCCCTCACATTAAACCCATCTTCATCGAGGACGCCTACCTGGGTATGTGCCTGAAACACCATGGCCTTTCTCCCACCAACGCTCCTGAAAACACCATGTTCATGGTGGACCCCAGGCATCCTCTGAGCGACTGCAGCCTCTCCAGAGTGATCGCTGCGTCCACCACCAGCATCCCACAGATGACCAGTTACTGGGAGAGGAGCAAGGGGGCTAAATGTTGAACTCTTCAGGTTTTAAAACTCTGAATAGTTTTTAGTTTTTAGACAGATGTTTTTTAAAGTGGGTTGGTCTTCCTGGGTTGGTCCTCCGTGGCACGAGGATGCCTTAAAAAACTCATATTTTTTTCTGAGCGCTAAACCCTTCACATTTCTTTCAGAAAAGCACTTGTGTCACTGTCGAGCAAGGGTCGGCAACAGGCGGACCGCGGTCCGGATCCGGACCCAGACGCCGACCTATACGGACCCGGAGCTATAATCAATACATTAATAGGGGATTTTTCGGCGCCTCCCGCTTTTTTAATGCTGATTTGGGTGACTTGTGTAATTCGTGGAGAACCGAAGAGTTTTCGTTTTGGGGGTGGGGGGGGGGGGGGGGAGTCCGTCCGTCCGTCAGTCTGACTGACGACAACTTCTCACTTCAAAAAAGAAGAAGAAATCTAGACCGCAAAAATAATTAAACAAGCGAGTACCTGTTTTTCCTGGCCAAGGACAGGTTCCTTGAACACAACACGAGCGTAACGTGTCTTCACGTGGTATATGTCTCGTCTGAAAGGAGTGCTGACAGAGAGCACCGGAACGCCGCTCCAGCCCTTAAAATATTGCAATACCCATAAGCAGAGCTCCCATAAGGATCCGTACACATGCCGCAGTGTTTGCGTGGCTGTGTCTTTTAGTTGTAAGCACAGTGGCGATCTGTTGTTATTAGCATCTGGTTAGCTAGCTATGCTAACGAATTTAAATAGCTTTTCTACAACCAGGTGGAAGAGAGCTCTCTCCTGAGAGCCTCAAATAACCTCAGCTCAGTGAGGTTAAGGCACACCTTGATATGATCAATATAGTTATTAATGAGACTAAATGAAAAACAGGTATAACATACTATATGACAGCAACAACAAAATTGTTAAAAATAACAAGAATAGAGTTTAAAATGGGAGTGATTTGTAAAATATCCAAAAAGGAAAATATGCTTACAGTTCTGTTTCATATGGGTGTTGAGAGATGTATCCATAGATCTCCTAATGTTGCTCTCAAAGTGCACCAGATTGATGCTTTTAACTTCAATATTTAAAACAAAATCTTCCCGGGGGAGCTTGCCCCCGGACCCCCCTAAAGGAGGTTATGTCCCCCCCCCCACTTAAATCATGTTCACATGGATAGGAAACTAAATACATGTACACACATCTTGTGTCCATATCTTTCTGTTTTGGTGGTCATGCCACACCGTGCACATGCATGCACGAGTCATGGTGAGATATCTGGATTCAGAGGTTGCTTTTTCTTTGCACAGCATGAAAGAAAGGCCAAATGAATGGGCTGTGATTTTAGTTTTTTTAAGCAGAGGTTGAGTTCAATAATGTGTACGACCCTCGGAGGATGTTATAAAAATTGAAAGGAAAAAGGTTCCCCTCCCCTGCTGTAAATAATAATAAAATCCCTTTATTTATAACTTAACATCTCTGTCTCCTATTGATCTGAGTATATTATAAAGAATAACCAGTTAATTGAAGCATTATAGCACAGGCCTTTGTCAGATGGTATATTACGCTGGTTTTTTTCTGCTTCGAAAAGATCTCTCTTTTTTCACCATACCTGTGTTTGCATCACTGTAACCAATGAGCACCTGCATGTGTGTGAGAATGGCCCTGACACCATTTCAGCCCAGATTTACAAACTCCTGGCAGGACAAGCTCGAGCTCAATTCTCGCACTGAATTTAAACAAAGTGAGTGCGGGACTGCAATATAAGAGGGAAAGAAAGAGAGACTTTTAAACTGTTCAATTGTTATGATGTGTAAAGACTGATATTGTTCTATAATCGGCTGAAACTGTTAAGTCATGATGTGAAACGGTTAACAAAGAAAAAGGGACTCTCAAGCTGCTGCTACACTTTATTTTATTTATCTAAAATTAAGCACTTTTAAGATGCACATATTTTCAAAAGCTATTTTATTTATTTTCTCTATTTTATTTGTAAATGCAGCCCGAGAGGAACATTACACATATCCACAGTATTTACTGTATATCTGTATAATTCAATGTTAATTGACAATAAATATTGTTGTTTTTTTAATTGTACTTTCTTTATTTGATTGGCAGTCAGTTGTTGATTACATGCAGACGTTGATAAAACTACAGGTCACTTCAATATATATCACACTAATTCATGAAGCAAGTTAGACATTTTGATGTTCCGGACCTTTGCAAGGGGAGATTTTCTCTAACTGGACCTCGTTGAATTTTAGTTGAAGACCCCTGCTGTAGAGGATGGAGCTTGATGTGGACTATCATAACAAATACCTTAGAGCCTGTTTGTTGAAGCACGTCCGATGGCCGTCCAAGAAAGCACTGTTAAAAAAGCAAAACACAAAAATACCATTGATGCACTTCTAGTTATAGAAGAAAAGTAACTATATTTTAATTAAAAAAAGTCTGTAAGGTTATTTAGCCTCATCCGCTGTTGTTGGATGTATTTATGCTGCCGATGCACAACATGTTCCATAATGACTTCTAACCAGGGGCGGCGGGTACTGTAGGCTAGGGAAGGCTAAGCCTTCCCAAATATGTGTGTCACTGCATCCTAGTAAAATAAAAATATAATGTATAATGTTTATCTTTGACATAAGCGCTGTGAGGGTGGAGTGTGTGAGGAGGGTGTGTCACATCACCTGTGCCCTGTGCACTACGAAGCCAGTTAAACAGACCCTGGATATATTTGAGTTATCTTAACTAACCCTAACAAACGATTTAAATTAAACGACGCTGGTTATCAACTCGGTAAATCAAGCCAGGGTTTCTCTCTCCAGCTGAGAGCGCATTCACGTGAAAGGGGCGGGGTTAGCTACATTTGACCAATCACAAACAGGGGCAAGTGTACAGCGTCATACTTCATTAATGAAAAGTAAACTAATATTAGACAAATATTAACTTCAAACATCCATGACTTAAACATATAATCCAGGATACAAGCCACATGGTTGCACCTGCAAGGTGAATACATAACAACTAGTTAAAAAATGAATAAACTACAGAGTGTTTGAAAGCGTACAACAGTTTTATGATATCACTGCCCCATCTAAGACACGAGTGGATCTGACTTTAATTACATTTGAGTTGAGTGTTTCGTCAACCTAATGTGTTGCTTAAAATAATACGTCTGCATACAGTAGGCCTATGTGACACTGTGAGTGTTGCACGGCCAGATACGGCTCGAGAAGCTGACTCAGATAAGGAAATATTGTAATATTATATAATCGATGATCTGATGGATGATGTGATATCAGTCTGATATGAATGATAAGTGCGACACGTCGGCGTCTTCTCTGCATAGGCTACGGCAATTTAAACTGTATTTCCTTTATCCTGTAATATGACTTTATAGATTTAAACTCCGCACACTGAGCTCTGATTGGTCAGCAGGCGGTGCTTTCACGGAGTTGATCTCTTTTGTATACACGGGCAGCGTCAGGTAAAAAAAAGTTATTTAGCCTTCCCAAACCTGAGCCTCACGCGCCGCTCTAGGTACCATGGCCGTTTCTCAATCGCGAGGATGCTGGCTTGGTAGTCGCGTACTTCCAAGTCACTTCCTTCAGAAACGAAGCAAGTATACTTCCAAGCCACGGCTACGGAAAACGAAGAAGAATGGAACAGGCTAACAAGTGTGCCACTCTCTCTAACGGTTTCAACATAAACTGTACCAAAGATAAATACCTCATGATGTCTATCTCATTATGAACTTGCTTTACTTTCACGGAACACATTTTTCGTGATAACAAACAAATGTAAAATATTTACCAACACATGTTCTACGCTACTACATACTTACATTTAAATGTGTGCTGCGTCGGTTCAGCCATTCTCCGCAAGGGTTTTTGAAATTGGTCTGTGCGCAAAGCATTGTGGGGATTTTAAGGACACGAAGTCTACCCATGTGCAACCTCGAAATTTCCCCCAAACCAAGGGGCCTCGGTGGAATTCCATGTATGCTGGAGATTGGAACAGTCCTTCGGTGGCACTCGATGACGTAGCATCCTTGAAATATTGGCTTGAAAGCCAAAATCCTCGCGATTGAGAAACGGCCCATATGTATTTCTTTAAATCTGACCCAGCCTCCACATAGATCTGGTTCTTGGTTCCAGTTCAGCAGTGCTCTGGTTCCTAATACGAACCAGTGTTGCTCATGGAAACAATGAAAGGACTGGAGAGCTATCGGGCACTGGCTCTGAACTGACCCTGGAACTGCTTTGGTGGAAAAGGGTACTATAAATAGGAACAGATTCACCAATAACTGCAATAATCCTCAGGTGGATAATATCCTCACTCTCTCATGGAGGGTTCAATCACATGGGACACTTTATTCAAATCAGTCAGACCTTTATTCCTGATATAAAGAGCACATATTTACGTGTTGTCCGCTTGGCAAACCTCCTCGGGCCCACATGTGACATTAGAGAGGACTGCAGACAGAGAACAGAGTTCAACAGAGCAGGGCTCTGCGCTGGGCCCTAAGTTGGGCATCTCTGAACCCGGCATTACAGCGCCACCTTGGAGGAGAATGGAGGTAATGATATTACACTTGAGTAACTACAGGCAGAATTTAAGATAGGGCAACAACAGACATGTTTTAATATCACATTTAACTTAGAGGATCCCTTTCTTTGGGAACCCCCAGACCAGCTTACCTGAGACTCTGCATCCACTCAGGTCTCGAAAAGTAGTTGCATGCAGGATCCTTCCAGGTATCCATCACTGTGCCACAGACTTTTGTAGACATTTCCTAGTAAAGGATTAAACAGAATATATTTGTATGTATATTATTTATTTAGGGACATTGCACACTAAGAACCATTTCTGTAAATGTGCCAGAGTTAGCCAAGAGGCTCTTTTACAGCTGTAGTCCCTGGACAGA
The DNA here is from genome assembly GCF_902827115.2 of Pseudochaenichthys georgianus. Taxonomy (NCBI): domain Eukaryota; kingdom Metazoa; phylum Chordata; class Actinopteri; order Perciformes; family Channichthyidae; genus Pseudochaenichthys; species Pseudochaenichthys georgianus. Next base: position 38,167,787 of record NC_047519.1, read on the forward strand.
TGTTTTAACCTTAAAAACACATTTAAAATAACAAGTAAATACAATCAGTAAAAACAAAGGTAACCTCAATACTGTAACAAGGAATGAAAGTGTTCTATAGATGCCACTTTTGATATATTTCCTCCGATGTTAGGACATGAAGCAGGGGCGGACTGGCCATCGGGAATACCGGGAGTTTCCCCGGTGGGCCGGTGCTGTGTGTGGGCCGGAGGGGCAACAAAAAAAAAAAAGTTTCTAAAAAAAAATTCTTTTTTTTTTGCCTAAATCCTACCAGCCCACATTTGTAAGTGTTCCGGCCCAGCCCAGTGGGGTGTGGCCAGGGTTGGGTTGTAACGGAATACATGTAACAGCGTTACGTAATCAGAATACAAAAATCAAGTAACTGTATTCAGCTCGTGTTACATTTGAAAAACGAGTAATCTGATTACAGTTACTTTCGTAAACCTGAAGTGAATACATTTTGGATTACTTATTGGAATTATTGGTGGAAAGATTTCCTCACAACATGTAATATTCATTACTAAAGGTACAGCCTTGTCTGGTTTCTTGCTCAAGAGCACCACGGCAGGGCAGGAGGTGAACTGGGACCTCTCCAAGTAGAAGTCCACACTCCAAATAGGTCTGGTCGGGGACTTGAACCGGCGACCCTATGGCTCACAGTCCAAGCCCCTACTGACTGCCATAGATTTAGTCCCTAATGATGCATTTAACTTCGACATTTAAAAACAAATCTTCCCGGGGGAGCTTGCCCCCGGACCCCCCTAGAGGAGGTGAGGTCCATCACCTGCCCACACCCCCTGTTAAATTGTCTCACCCACATTGAGGATGCTTCGTACGTCGCCCATGTTTTATTCCATGTGTCAAGTCAGGCAAATTGGGTCAAAATGTTATTGCATCAATGATCTGTTAACATTAAAATAACTAAATATATGCCGTAACTATTTTTGCTCTAGGCAACTCAAGGGCTCAGGTAATGTGATTACTATATGAATAATTGTCCAAAATAACATTAAAGGCATAGGGTTTTTTGTTAAGTAACATACTTTCGTCGCCGGCCGGTGTTATGCCGTAGGTTGAAGCCTTGCCGTGGATTGAAGCCCTGTTCGCGGGGACGCGCAAAGGTGACGTAATCGCCTGTGTTGAGTGTTCGCCGTATTTTCACCCTTATCAAAGCTTTTTTCTCTCTTTTGAGTGATATATCAGATTAAACAGCAAACGGCTGAATACATAATGTGCATACAATTGCGAGGAGGCTCGTTTTAAGGACAGGTTTTTCAGATCTGTCACAATCTTCGTATTGGAATAAACTTACGTTTTTGAGTGTATAGTACCACTCTGTTATATTCCTCCTTCCTGCAGAACAGACAATGACAGGATAATATGTGATTTGTCAATAGTCCTATTTCTTAAAACCTTCTCTGTTGTATAAGTGTCTGATAACCACGAATAGTAAGCAATGATATAACAGTAATGATATCATATGATCATGTCAGACACTGTGTTATTTTCAATCAAGCCTAAAAAATAATGTGTTCAAACTGGCTTCACTCACTTGAATTGCTCCTTTGAATATCCTTTTTATATATCCCTACTCAACACATGTTTGTATTGGAATGCCACTCCTATTTTTTTTCAATTGTATTTTAAGGTGACATTGAATGCTTTGAAAGGTGCCCTAAAATAAAGTGTATTATTGATCTTGTATCTGTGCCTCTATTACATTACATTTCATTTTCTATCACACTATTAATGTTCCTTATTTTAGACACAAAAATAAAGAGGGGCTTCAAAATCCGGCAGTGCAGTTGTTAGAGCTGCCAGATTTGGAACCCCCCCTATATCTTTCTCCAGGATAGTCACAGACTCACCAAAATCACACTGGTGCTGGCTGTTCCCCTCTAGTTTGTGCTCACAAAAGCATTTCACTCTGGGCCCAGCAGGTACAAAAATATAGAGGGGCTTCAAAATCCGGCAGATCAGGTGTTGGTGCTGCCGGATTTGGAACCCCCCCTATATCTTTCTCCAGGATAGTCACAGACTCACCAAAATTACACTGGTGCTGGCTGTTCCCCTCTAGTTTGTGCTCACAAAAGCATTTCACACTGGGCCCAGCAGGTACAAAAATAAATAGGGGCTTCAAAATCCGGCAGTGCAGTTGCTAGAGCTGCCGGATTTTGAAGCGCCCCCTGTCATTTTGGCCAGGATAGTCACAATGTCACCAAAATCACACTGGTGCTGGCTGTTCCCCTCTAGTTTGTGCTCACAAAAGCATTTCACTCTGGGCCCAGCAGGTACAAAAATAAAGAGGGGCTTCAAAATCCGGCAGCTCTAGCAACTGCACTGCCGGATTTTGAAGCCCCTCTTTAGTTTTTGACCTGCAGGGCCCAGAGTGAAATGCTTTTGTGAGCACAAACTAGAGGGGAACAGAAAGCACCAGTGTGATTTTGGTGAGTCTGTGACTATCTTGGAGAAAGATATAGGGGGGGGTTCCAAATCTGGCAGCACCAACACCCGATCTGCCGGATTTTGAAGCCCCTTTTTAGTTTTTGACCTGCAGGGCCCAGAGTGAAATGCTTTGGTGAGCACAAACTAGAGGGGAACAGCCAGCACCAGTGTGATTTTGGTGACAATGTGACTATCCTGGAGAAAGATATAGGGGGGGTTCCAAATCTGGCAGCTCTAACAACTGCACTGCCGGATTTTGAAGCCCCTCTTTATTTTTGTACCTGCTGAGCCCAGAGTGAAATGCTTTTGTGAGCACAAACTAGAGGGGAACAGCAAGCACAAGTGTGATTTTGGTGAGTCTGTGACTATCCTGGAGAAAGATATAGGGGGGGTTCCAAATCCGGCAGGAGAAATACCTGCTCTGAACATGTTATGTAGAGAACAGTGCATATCTTCCCTATTGACACCAGGATTAACCTAGTCTAAAATAAGGAACATTAATAGTGTGATAGAAAATTAAATGTAATGTAATAGAGGCACAGATACAAGATCAATAATACACTTTATTTTAGGGCACCTTTCAAAGCATTCAATGTCACCTTAAAATACAATTGAAAAAAAATAGGAGTGGCATTCCAATACAAACATGTGTTGAGTAGGGATATATAAAAATTATATTCAAAGGAGCAATTCAAGTGAGTGAAGCCAGTTTGAACACATTATTTTTTAGGCTTGATTGAAAATAACACAGTGTCTGATATCATTACTGTTATATCATTGCTTACTATTCGTGGTTATCAGACACTTAAACAACAGAGAAGGTTTTAAGAAATAGGACTATTGACAAATCACATATTATCCTGTCATTGTCTGTTCTGCAGGAAGGAGGAATATAACAGAGTGGGACTATACACTCAAAAACGTAAGTTTATTCCAATACGAAGATTGTGACAGATCTGAAAAACGTGTCCTTAAAACGAGCCTCCTCGCAATTGTATGCACATTATGTATTCAGCCGTTTGCTGTTTAATCTGATATATCACTCAAAAGAGAGAAAAAAGCTTTGAAAAGGGTGAAAATAAGGCGAACGCTCAACACAGGCGATTACGTCACCTCTGCGCGTCCCCGCGAACAGGGCTTCAATCCACGGCAAGGCTTCAACCCATAGACATATAAAGAGTAAACGCCGCATTGGCTGCTGGGGCGCAAGAAATACGGCCGCCATCTTGGACCGGTCATCCTACCCATATTGTACAGACATTCTACCCAGAGACAGCAGAGGTTTCAAGATGCCAGAGCACTGTGCAGCATATTGCTGTGCAAATCGGTGGACGATTGCGAACAGGGGTCGGGGGATTACTTTTCACAAGTAAGATTCAACATTATAATTGGTTGTATTTTGTAAATATAATATTATTGTACTGTATCGATGTCTGCCAGCGAAATCGTAGCCAGCAAACATTATGTTCATGGCCAACTGAGACTTTATAAATCGCTGCTGTAACAAGTGAATGTCCCCGTTGTGGGATGAATACAGTAAAATCTAATCTAATCTATCTAGGAAGAAGAAGGAAGAAAATAAGCTTGACCTCCTTCTTAAAATGTTTTTGTGTTGACTCTCAAATCTCCCGTTTTTATTTTGAAGGTTTCCCAAAGACAAAGATATGAGGAAGAAGTGGGAAGTTGCTTTGAGGAGGGAAGGGTTCACTGCAAGCGAGTCATCCGTGATTTGCAGTGAGCATTTTAAGCAGGACGAGTTTGACAGGACAGGACAGATTGTCCGACTCAGAGATGGTGTTATTCCCTCCATCTCCAGCTTCCCGGTTCACCTCCAAAGAGGAGGTGTATCATCATACGGTTATTAGCATTCATAAATGTAAATATTCTATTATCAATAACAGGGCAGGGTGACATACCTGTGTGTGTGTGTGTGTGTGTGTGTGTGTGTGTGTGTGTGTGTGTGTGTGTGTGTGTGTGTGTGTGTGTGTGTGTGTGTGTGTGTGTGTGTGTGTGTGTGTGTGTGTGTGTGTGTGTGTGTGTTTCAAGTATTCTGCTTTTTCATTTTAGCCATAAAAGGGCAGGACTACGTCTCCTTCCAGAAAAGCTGAAGAGAGCCTGTCTGTGGCCCCTCAGGACGACCCAGAAGCTTCAACCTCACACTCACAACCTCAGCCTAACGATGTGAGTATTTCTATTTTCAACATCATTCATAATGGTCCTAGACAAAGTAAAATCTCTCTTGTTTGCTGCCACTCATATTAAACACACTCACAAATAAACACATACACACACAATTGAAGACATGTTGAACATGCATTCCTGGCACACTCACACACGCGCGCACACACACACACACACACACACACACACACACACACACACACACACACACACACACACACACACACACACACACACACACACACACACACACACACACACGCATGATGCTGGCAGTGGCTTTGACAGGTGATGACTATAAGAAAGAATGTGGGCCATACTCTAGTTGTGTCAAAGTGATGTGTGTGAAGTGAAACATCACTCAAACCATGTTCATCCCTCTTTCTAGGATCATAGCTATGTCTCGCCTGCTTCTCCTACTGCTCTTAAGGCCAGACTCAATGAAGCTTTAGCAAGAGTGGAGAGTCTCGAGCGAGAGAGGAAGAATGCCATGGCTAGAGAAAAGAGGGCAGAGACCACAGTGAGGACTCTTTTGGGGGATTTGAGGGAAAAGAACCTCATTAATGAAGAACTCAAAGAGGCTTAATTTCTACTCAGGTAAGATGAAATTAGCACTTTGAAATGCATGTACATCTTACTCTTACACTCTTTATTAAACTCCTTTGTTATTATATGAAGGGGACTTATTAATTTTTTCTCATACAATTTCAGATCTTCAAATAGACTTGAAGGCAAAGCAGGGCCATGAGTACTCCAAGGACCACAGAGCTTGCCCTCACACTCCATCTACATGGTCCAAAGGCATACAAATACCTCAGAGAGACTACAACAAAAAGGTAGTCTTAATGTTGTTCAATTTCATTTTTGGAAATTACGGTTGCAAGTACGTTAAATAGCTACTTCTCAATTTTTTTACAGGTGGCTGTGTTCGGTGGATGGCAAGCCTGGCCTGAACAAGATGATGCTGGATATGCTGGAGAGAAGATGCCAGGACGACCAGGCTAAATATGGATGTGTTTCACTCATGTTGGATGACATGGCCATCAGAAAACATGTGCAATATAATCCACATAACCAGTCAATGTCTGCTTTTGTAGACATGGGTGATGGAAACAATGAGACCGATGCTGCTACTGAGGCTCTTGTGTTCATGGTGGTTGGCCTACACGGACATTGGAAGGCTCCCATTGCATATTACCTGACGAAGTCTTTGTCACCTGAAACACAAAGGGTCCTAATCTAAATCTAAAATCTAATCTATCTAGGAAGAAGAAGGAAGAAAATAAGCTTGACCTCCTTCTTAAAATGTTTTTGTGTTGACTCTCAAATCTCCCGTTTTTATTTTGATGGTTTCCCAAAGACAAAGATATGAGAAAGAGGTTCTCAGTCATGCTTTGGAGGAGCCGCATGCACGGGGCATTCGGGTGTCATGAGCAACTTTGTGTAAATATGGTTTGGGCGGGGTGGTGTCATGTTCTTGTGTTTAATTTGAACATTTACATTTTTTATATAGATGTAGAAGTACATTTTCATTTTTTATGACATAGATATTCATTTTTACTGATATATAACTTCTGTCTATGTATAATGTATTATTGTTTCTTCATTTTTCAACTTATTAAAATAGCTGAGTAGGCTATAGGCCTACACAATCTGCTTCTCTATCATATATAGACCATTAGTGGTTTTTTTATGTGTGTGTGTGTGTATATATTATATATCGTGTGTCTTTTGCAAAATACCTATCATACATAACATAGGCTATCAAATACCAGAATATTCTATTGCTGTTAAGCCTACTATGCATATTAAAATACGCCGAATCATGTGTCCGGTATCATGCCTACATATATGACGTTTGCAGAAACCCCCCCCCCCGTGAAAATCAGTTTTGTATTCAGCGAGTTATGATTGATAAAATGCGCTGACACTTCATTGCGCCTGCCAGACAGATTACACTGAGTGGAGCGGGTGACCGGTCCAAGATGGCGGCCCCACGGCTCGTCAGCGCCAATAGGCAGCAGCGGTCGATGCGGCGTCTACTCTTTATATGTCTATGCTTCAACCGACGGCATAACACCGGCCGATACATGCCGCGCATTAAGTGGGCCTGTCTGTCAATTAATTCCCGGGCCACTTTTTCCCCCCAGTCCGCCCCTGACATGAATTAACAGTGAGAGCAGTGGTGAGCTCCTTCATTATTCCTGATTCATATTTCTAATGAACTCCTTTGTCCACTTGAGGGCAGGAAGGAGCAGAAACACCAGCCCTGTGCTGTGAGTCCAGCCTGCCCCGTTAGCTCTGCATGCTAGCAGCTAAATGCTAACACATGACGCTGACTGACTTCTGCTTCCTGAAACTCTAAGGCTGTGTATGACATTATGTCTGACACCTATCTCTGTTTAGAAGTGCAAATAAGAAGACAGTTTTAAAACGAGAGGCTTAGAGGAGCAAACAGACTGCACTTTATCTTCTCCATTCACCTATCCATGCTGAACTAAAAGCTTGTTCTGTATTCATATGAATTATGTCTGATAGTGATACAAAGTAATAATGGATCAAACACAGCCTCAGTTCTCATCTCTCAGGGTGGTTAGGGCACAGAAGTCTTCTCAGGGATCAGTTCTCATTCAGAGTGAGTGTAAGGAAGGCTGGAAGACAGCAGCTTTCTAACATAAATGATTTAGGATATGAGTTTCCCTGGCACACAGAAACAAACAGGAACACATTGCATTGGTATCGGGACCTGACAAAGTGCAACTCTAAACATCGGTGAGGCTGAAGGGTTAACAGCCTCATGTCATACTCACTAAACTAGCAGAAAACGGACGGCCAGCAGCATGAGTTGTATGGCAAGCAGCTTGTAAACCATAATTGTAGAATCCCCATTGCAGCTGAAAGCAGGAACAGAGAGAGACATAGTAGGAAATGCTTCCAACATTTTACAAATACACTTTGATTTAAAGTTGTCTTTGCCACACAATGTCTTTGAAATGTCCATTTTGTACAAACAGCTGGACAGTCAGTCAGTGTGTAACAGGGATCGGATCAGGACTCACATGTGTAGCATCACTACGGAAATGTAAATAAATTAAACCCTGTCCCTGGGTTTTCAAATCAAATCAAGTTTTATTTATATAGCACTTTTATAAACGATTTTTGGTGGAGCCAAAGTGCTGGACATATATTAAAAATAGCCTACAGTAGAGACACTTTTCAGCAAATACAACAACACAGATTGTTCAGAATATCAGTATGAGAAAAACGACACCCTCTGTCCTCAGACCCTCTGTCCTCAGACCCTCTGTCCTTAGTCCCTCTGTCCTCAGACCCTCTGTCCTTAGTCCCTCTGTCCTCAGACCCTCACATCGTACAAGGAAACACTTCCAGAGAAAACCCAGTTTAAAGGGGACATGGGAGAAACCTCAGGGAGAGCAGCAGAGGAGGGATCCCTCTCCCAGGACGGACAGACGAGCAATAGCTGCCGTGTGTAAATCGAAGAGATAATACATTTACAGCATATAGGGTTTTGATGTTAACAAGAGAAGGGTTAGGGGTAAATGATCTCTTGTGTATATAGTAGTTCAGTTTGTTTGAAGACACCCCGTCGCTGGTCACCATACAGTCAATGTCGTCCTCAGATGCGTCCTTTTTGAAACAAACTTCAACCTTATTGCCCATCTTCACCGGCAAAAAAAAAAAAAGGAACTACACTATGAAGGCTTTCAGTCCGAAACAGCATCGTTTCATCTCCTCAAATGTTTGAGCTGCAAGGTGCGCGTTTAGCTACGGAGAAAAAAGATAGGATCAATTATGAGATCAAAACCTTTCTACAAGCCACTGTCCAACAAGTCTTTATGTCTCCTTTCATACAGAGACACATGTGGAATCAAAGTCCATGAGACGCGTCCAGCTGCTCCAAACCACTTCCTGTTGGCTCTAGTAATGATCCGATCGCCCCGTAGTGCAGGAGGTCACTGGTTCGAATCTAGCGTCGGACGGTCAATATTTATTTTTGTGTGAATGCATTTTTTTGAATGGAAGAGGAGAATGGAACTAATTTAATATGTTTAACCAATATTTATTAGAGAAATGCATGGTCTGACCTTAACATGCGCGGTCTCAGTCTAAGCGTCTTTGAGTGGTGAAAAGTGCTATATAATTAAAATGTATTATTATTAAGCAGCTTTGTAGGAGTGTGTAAATGAAGTCTCCAGGACTTAGCAGAACTCTAAAGAAATGACCAAAAAATACTTTGAATCATTTAAAACCTTTATTTTACAAAAATGATGCAACATTTAAAACAGTAAAATACACCGCACATTGAAACTTTGTGCATTTAGAAAAACAGTAGGATACACATCTTTGCGAGTTCTCTTCGCTACACGCCTTCTGATGCGATGGGACACTTTGTGGGGGCTCTTCTTAAGTGGGGGACAACAGGACTCTGCACTTTCTCTGTTGGCACAAAAAAAGAAAAGCAATTTTTAATGAACTTGTCACGTTGGGATTCATTCATTGTCATATTGTGCTATTTCAACAGTTTTTCATCTCAAAGAAAATCTAAATCTTTAATGCTATATTTTTTTTAATTGTGAGATTTTGACTACTAACCCGGCTCCTTGTAACCGTTGGATTGCAATTTCCGCTCCCTCCTCCTGCTACTTGTCCTCCTCTCCTCCCCCTCGTCTTTGTCCTCCTCTCCTCCCTCCTCGTCTTTGTCCTCCTCTCCCTCCTGTTGGATAATAAGACAAAACAGTTATCTATCTATACACTGAACTACAAATTAGTAACTAGACTCTTGTCTTTTAATCACGTCAGACTGAGGTGGGGTGCTCTCTTGCTTCTTCGTACTCACCGCTCCCTCCTCCTCCTCCTCCTCCTCCTCCTCCTCCTGTGCCTCTTCAAATAGCTGACGACCTTTCCGTGCCTGCTCCATTGTCACGTCCATTGCATAGCATTTGTCCGACGTCTTTGTGTCGTGGCACATGAGACGTGCCATTTTTTTCCATTTCTGGGAGTGTTCCCCATGTCTGTCCCTGGCCTGAGGCAGACAAAGAAACAACAGACAAAAGCGCAGAGTGCAAAGTTTAGGTGAGGGAAAAGTGAGCGCCGTAGATCAGTTACAGTATTACATTCGTGTAATTTCACTTACAAAGGTTTCCACGGCGCTCCTCAAACTGGCGAAGGTAGCTTCCCCGCCCAGCTGCATGTTTGACCAGGCGCTCTTGAGGTACTTGGTCAGGTTCATGTCCTGGCTGAAGGTGGTGTTAAAAAACAAGAATTTCGACACTTCTCCTCCTTTGGCCCACTTTTTTTTCAGACTGATGATGAATGAGAGCCAGCCGTACTCTTGGTCCGTGAGCAGCATCTTGGCTGTCCCAAAACTCTCCTCCGTCTTGTGCTCCTCCACCTATTTCGAATCATAATCACAATTAAGTTTATACAAGGAATGTGCCTTGAATATACTTTGAAAAATGAGTAGAAATCAAGCGTTTACTTTGATGAGGTAGTCATTCCCCTTCGGTCCGTACACTGCCTTGCTGACCTGCTCGTCGGTCAAGTTAAGAAACACTCCGGCTTGGTGACCGTAGAGAGAAGCCAAGTAAGCGAGGACTAAACCAAACAGTTTATTACGGTCCGTTGTGGTGTGGTGCTTTTTCAGTTTAGCTGCAACAAGAGAAATACAATATGTATTATTTCATCCGTGTATTTGAATGGCTACATCAATGACATTAATTATAACAAATGTATTGTAACGTACAGATGACTTTGGGGATGGCCACCAGCGCCAATCTGCGGCACTCCTGAAGGTCCTTGATGGAGTGCAGTGCGGCATCCTTGTTTTCTCTGACCCTCAACTGGTGAAGGACCACAGGGCGGTTCCAGGACTTTATTGAGGCCGTCAACTCCTTGATGACCCTCTTCAGATCATTCTTGTTGATGCTCGAGGAAGGAGGTGGCATCTCTTGGATAAAGCGGAGAAACTGTCGCGCATTTTTTAAATATTGCAGGGTCGTTGTGAGCGCCAACTTACATCCCCTCAGAGACTTCACCCATCTACAATACAAAGACATAAGCACAAAGATAATCATTAACCCTCAAGTTTTATTCTTTTTTTATGCAACAGCAATAATATTGTTCCGTGTCGTTTTTACCTTTTTATTACCATCAATTCAATCAATATTTAGCGCAATTGTGATATTGACCTGTGTGTGTGTGTGTGTGTGTGTGTGTGTGTGTGTGTGTGTGTGTGTGTGTGTGTGTGTGTGTGTGTGTGTGTGTGTGTGTGTGTGTGTGTGTGTGTGTGACATATGGGACAACACTTGAGCTAAAAATAAGAGTCACTTACCCCCGAAGACGGTCCACATCGCACAGGCATTGCAGTCTTCCCAGCTGTGTCTTGTCCCGGATCATCCATCCTACGAATGTCCTGATCCTGTTCAGCTTTGACTGCACATTATTCCGGAGCTTGGGGGAAGGATCATGTCCCTCTTGCGTCTTTTTAAAGCATTCCAATAAGAGGTCTGAAAAAAAGATGGGGAAACAATCTGTTACTAGACGACTAACAAAAAAATGTATCTCTATAAGGATCATGGCATTTATTCTACAAGCACCCACTGAGGTCCGGGAATTCCGTCGACTGGCACGAATAGAAGGGGCCCGCTTCCGATGTCTGGAGGGCCGACGGGGCAAGCGGCTCTGCGGGTCCAAATCTCTGCATTTTTTTCTGTAACTTCACATTTTTGCGCTGCAGCGCTACATAGGACCTTTTCAATGTTCTGTTATAGCCATGGGCTACTTGGAGTGCATCATTCATAGAAACAATTGTCCTCTTTAACTTGGACACCAGGCCTTCTCCCTCCTCCTCCCCCTCCTCCTCCTCCTCCTCCTCCTCCTCCTCCTCCTCCTCCTGCTGCTCCTCGTCCCATTCCAGGCCTGAAAAGTGATGGAAGATAATTTTGTTATTACTTAATATTGTATAACTCATGCATCTGGAATACGAAATATGACTCAATTATCAATAAATAAATGCATAAGTAAAATAAATATAATCCAAAATAAAACTTTCAATAATTAAATGGATGAATCCAATAATAGTATACATTAATAACTACAATTATATCATACTGTTCACTACAGAGGACAATACCATTTCCATACAAAACATTAATCTGTTTAAATTCAGCCAGTAAACAGCTAAACAATATTTCAGGGCCAAAAGCCCACAAGGTTACACGGAAGGACATAGGTTGCGTTCCAATAGTCCATTTAGCTTAGGAACCTTCCTAACCAAGTGAAATGACCCGGAAGTCCCTCAGTGGCAGGCAGCCATGATAAGTGCCGTTCCAATCATAGATATATATATAAACACTAGATGGCTCATGGGAGATTTTCCAGCGTAGCTGACCGGCCGCCATCTTGCTACAGTCAACAGTTACTCTGATTCGCGTTATGGTAGCTGTTGTAAGGTGAGTGATCTGCACAAAAATACTCTTAACTCGCTGAAATCTTGACTGATTTACAAACGGTTTGGTTTATTATAAACATTATTAGCATGGCTATGATACAGGATGCTTGGACATGTTGAAATTGCAGCTTTTCTTTGTGTATGTGGTTGTATTTATTAGCTGGCTAATAACAAGAGGCTGTCAGTGAGACCTAGTATTACAAAGTTGACCCAGCAACTTTACACCAGTGGGAGAGGCAGAACTGCTCTTTCTTTTCAACATAACTTAAGTTACACATGATTTCTTCCAAGTGGTTTGGCTTGTTAAAAACATCTTGCATTATGATACAGGAATTTGCTGGCTTTGTGTTTACAGAAGTACCTGAATATGCCGGACTTTTGTGCAGCCTACGGATGCTCCAATCGCCGCTGTCTGCAAACAAGAACCCGTGGGATCACCACATATGTTTATGTTTGCTCAGTCTAATAAACCCATAACATGGTTGTGAAAGAATACCAAAGCTGAGGCTGGACGATGATTGATTGTTAGTGTGCCATGTGTCACTGTGTGTCTTATTGGTTTTGTGTTATACTGTATTTTATTTTATTGTGTACAAGACACATTTAAAACAAATAACCTTGAACCCCCATCTCTCCCCACCTGCTCCTGCTTCCTACATCCCCTCCACACCACACCAAGTTGTTCTTCTTAATAATAATAATACATTTATGTTGGGGGGCCGCCTTTCATAACACCCAAGGACACCTTACAGGGGCATAGGGGCAATATAGGGAACAATTTAAACAGTGGATTTTGTGATATATCAGCCGGGGTGAGTCAAGACAAACCACAAATGGACTACAGAAGGACATATGGTACAGTTTATATTATTCTTGGTCTTTTTTCAATAACATATTTCAAAGGTTCTGGATTTGTTTACAAATCTAGAAACTAAATACAAAACTAGGATGATAAGATCTCATGTCAAAAATAATTGTGATAAATTAGACAGAACTGGCCTGTCTGTGAGCACATTTTATGTTGGTTTGGTTCTTCTGATAAAGGTGTGAATATCTAAATAATATACCAACATATGCTATTGTCATTAGTTGTGTCCCTGTTCTTCAAGCTAAGGCATTGCTCAATTAACAACTCTTGGTTTACAGAGTGGTAACATGAGACCGATTTTTATATATAAAATATAAATGTATTTTAATTTTATAATTTATTTTAAATATTGACAATATAATAAAATAAATGGAAATATATACACAGGCAAATATTTAATATAAATATCTTGTGTGTGTGTATAGCTATTGCTTTATCTGATTAATGTTATTTTCATATGAAAGTACATGATTATAAGTATGCAGTATCATAACTACATCTTTGATGTTTATAAAAAACCAAACCGTTTGAAAATCGGTTGAAAATTGAGCAAGCTATGGTTATTTAAATAGTAAACCATAATGTTATGAATGAGAGAACTCCCTGTAGCAAGATGGCGGCCAAGTGGCAACGTCGGTCTCCATTGGCCAGCAGCGCGGGTGAGCCATCTAGTGTTTATATATATATATCTATGGTTCCAATTCTCCAAATGACAGGAAAGGAGGTTTCAAACTTCCTTTATAACCTCCTTTAGCTTAGGAACCACTGGACCTCCCTAACCGAGAGGAGAGGAGAAAATGCTGCCCCACAATGCCTTGCAGCCGCAGCATTTGCCGTCACTCAACAGTCGGCCGTTCACGGAAACAACCGATTATGACCGAGAAATTAGATCATGAAAGTTACGGTGCTTATTAAGCTTTTTAAAACATAGGTGGTAAGTTGCCAAAGTGCTTTGTTTTGAACGTTCATCAGTATTATAATCAAAAAGAGAAATATGAACGTTAGTTTTCATTGAAATTATCAAATAAAGTCAACATTTCACAGTGTTTACTGAGCTGTGTGGAGTTTGTTCAACTTTTAAAAGATGTTTGAATGGTGATATACACAGTGATAGATGGTAAGGACTAACGTTTATAATAAATACATCTGTATTGAGTTTAAGATATTTTCATACAATCATACGTATAGGGATCATTGGTATTAATGTGGACCGGAGGGAGAGGGTGATGAGCATAAGTTTCACTTTCCTTTTTTATTTCAATTCCAACTTTGGTCATGAAGAATATGTTTCTCTGTTGTCCACGTTCATAAAGCAAAGCAGCAGCATCAGAGCACGGTGCAGAGTCTCTAGATGAGTTTACAGTAGTCCCTCGTTCTTATTGAACATCCATGTTGTAGTCCGCTGTATAGAAAACTGTAGTTTCCATTCCCACAAGTAACTAAAACAATTGCAAGTGCAATAAGAAGCTACACAGGAACGTTAATATACGTCGGTAATATTAACTGTATTTAATACAAGATTTACATCATACAGCCCATATAGTATAATATTTTACAAATGATGAATTACAGCAAACATGTGCAATATATCTATTATTACAGCTCCGTGGGCTGGCAGTAAAGCGATATGGTCCGTTATTATTGTGCATCCATGGGTAAAAGAGAAACTCATGTACTGAACACGTAACGTGAACGTGCCGGTGTTGTGTCACATTATGGCCCAATCCCAAACCACTCCCTCGACCCTACCCCTCCGTGATGGAGTGAACTCCGTCTGTAGCCACACTCGCAGCTCAACGAGGCTCCCTCCTGTCAGATGGAGGGAGTAAATACAGCAGCAAGCTTTGGGACGGCCTCCCCTCTCTCCGGCAGAAACAGGAAATGCCGAAACTGTATCTAACAACGGTTTCAAATCAGCATCTCTTAGACAAAAAGTTTAAATGAATAACTCAAATAAAACTCCAAACATCTTTCATTGTGTTTCAAAGCTCTTTTAGTTTTAAACCTGATGTTTATAAGCTTCTTAGTTTTTGCAACGGTCTGTAAATATACACAACTTTATAATAAAATGCACACATTTACCTTTTTCTAGACTAAACACAGGTTTGATCCTAAGTTAAAAACATATGAGGTCATCATGAGGTTGTTAACATCGCAGTTTATCAGTGGATATTTGCTGGAACTACTTGTACACAGCGTGTTTCCTGACGGACACACACAGCGTGACTCCGGTCAGGTCAGGTCAGACCTGTCTCAAGTCAGCACCGCTGCAGACTCGCTGTTTGAGGGATTGATAGCCCACTCCCCCTCCACACCGCTCCACACTCGTTGCTTTGGAACAGCCCTCAATATGGCGGAGCCTCCGCGTGAACGCGCAAACGGAGGGGTAGGGTGTAGGGGGCGGTTTGGGAATGGGCCTATGCCTCCCCGTCATGAAATGCCCCCCTTGTCACGGGAACGCGTATTTCTAAATGATACGTTTACACCATAGGTTTACACCTTAAAAAGATGTTTAAAACGAAAAGTAAACGGTCAGGGTTTTTATTAATGGTAATATTCAGACTGTGAGTTGTTTAGTGGTAGCTCATAGTCTGATTCTTATGGTTTAACTTTCGCTCCGTATTTGAGATGTCGAAATTCATGTCACTTCCTTTTCAGTTTTTTTTTTTTTTTTTAATCATTATTGTTACGTCCTGTCTGTATAAACGTGCTTTAAAATGTATTGTTTAATTTTACATAGTTGTCATCTAATAATCAAAATATATGTTTACAAATGTTACATAGTCTTTGTCAGCATATTATTATATACGCTATGCGTACAAAATAAAAGTGTGACATTCATGAAACTTGCTCCATTTATTGGTACCAGTCCTAGAACCATACCCTGAAAAATGCTTGAGGGTGGGATTCATAGACACCTCTTTTTTTTGGGGGGGGGGGGGGGCATTTTATGACAGGCCTGGCCATCACGATATGCCCCCCCTTGCTATCTTATGACAGCCCCTTGGCATTTTATGACAGGCCAAACAATAGTTGTATTGGTTGAAATGACAGTTAACGATGGTCCCTTCGGGGCATTATGTGCATCCAGGGCACAAGTACGGTTGATCCACTGGAGGCCTTTGTACACATTGGTGGTGGTACCACCGCTGACACATGTCACAGCAAATCTGAGAAAACAATAAATACTTGTTATGTAAGGTATGCATTATGTTTTTTTTTTTATAATAGAATATCTCTAATGTATTTCCCACTAACATTCTAACCATTCTTTCAATTATCGAAATCTTTCAAAAACATAAATGTTGTGTTATGAGAAAGAAATACATTTTCAACAAAAATGTATGGAAAAACAAGCAAAACATGAATCCTTTATCAGTTAATGCTGAAGATGCCAAATATAGTAGCAATTACCAACGCAAATAATATGTTGATAAAGTCTGGAAACATATTTCTGCTAATTTTCTTTATTTGTAATGTGCAATAGGAAATGACCCAATGTTCTTCATCCTGCTCCTCCATCCCGCAGTAACAGCAAAGCCTGCTAGGATCATCTGTTGAGACAAAACGTAATCAATATCTTCAGGACCCATTCCAATTTTTGACTAAAAGGTCAATTATATAAGGACACATTTGTTGTAGTCTTTTATTATTTTGCATTTTTTTTTTTTACATTCGTAGATGTTCTAAATGATTAAATCTGAGCACAGAGGAGCCATGTGCTCCTTCTTTCACTCTCCTTACCCTCTGTAGAACGGGAACCTGCACAATGTCATTACAAAACATCCAAAACTTCTTTCGCATTGTACGCATCAATTTAAGTTTGGTTCTCATGGTTCTTTTGTTGTTCATCACATGCATTAGCTTTACAGCTTTGATTATAATAAGTTCAAGGTAAAAATTAACTGAGGGTATCAGTTCAAAGTAATACACGCCAATGAGCACATTGAAAGGAGGAAGATGGGGAAATCTCACATCTTAAATAAACCGCAGAATTGAAAGGGTGTTGGAGTGTGACGTGTGTAGCCTATATGAAATTGCAGTTGAAGATGCCGGCCTGCGATGCTTCATATGTTATCTGTTTGGAGTTGAGATACACAATATACTGTATGTAGTGACTATTACCCTAATCTATACTTAAGCTACTGTGTTGCTTTTAAAACCCTGATAATGTCCCTGGTCAATATTAATTAATCAATCAATGTTTATTTATATAGCCCAATATCACAAATGTTACATTTGTCTCAGTGGTCTTCACAGTTTGTACAGAATATCAGTATGACAATACGACACCCTCTGTCCTTAGACCCTCTGTCCTTAGACCCTCTGTCCTTAGACCCTCACATCGGACAAGGAAAAACTTCCAGAGAAAACCCACAGTTTAAAGGGAACATGGGAGAAACCTCAGGGAGAGCAACAGAGGAGGGATCCCTCTCCCAGGACGGACAGACGTGCAATAGATGCCGTGTGTAAATTGAAAAGATAATACATTTGCAACATAGGTAGTCCAGATGTTTGGAAATGCATGTGTGTATAATAGGAAGATGAATCCAACAGTACCAATGGTCCAAGCAATGATACAATACAACACTTTGCATGGAACATTATTAATATACTAGGTTATTGATGCATACTTATGAGATACAATTAATACAAGTAACTACATGAAGTCATTGACAATGTTGAGAAAAGGTAACAAACCAGATTCTCTGAGGAGAGAAGTAGCAATGTCCAGCCTCAGCTCGTGCACTGCCTTCTGGGAGCTTTCAAACTCAATTGCCTCCCCCAGTAAAATCTTCTCTGCAAACTGAAGAGAACTCTGATTAGTCTCTGGACGGCACGGTCTATGATTTCACCCTCAAATGGAATACAGACAAATGACCCAACAGATTTAAAGAATGACATGTTGTATATGTGTAGTTTGACACAATTCAATACATCTTTGATCAAGATGTATAAAAGCAAGTCAAGATATTCAGTCTAATTGCTACTGAATTTGAGTTTGAGAGTAATGTTTGGCTAAATGCATTTCACACTCACTTTTAAGGCCAGGACACCACAGGATGTGCCGTCTTGTTGGCGATTATGGGGGAGGGTGCTGCATGTCCACCTTGACACCTTGCAGCCTTTCATCCTCATAAAGGCTCTACGGTATGTAGATAGTACATGTGTCAAGATGCAGCACATCATTGTCAAAAAACTCATACAACACCGGAACTACACTGTATCAAATGTACCATGTAGACTGTAGGCACACCCTCATGTTGCCTTTCCCTTCTCCAAGTGGATCCAAGAAGAGGGTTTTCTTCTCATGGGGGTACATTACCTTTTATTATTCACATGGAAACACAACATGCATTAGGCAGGAACCATACATTAGGAAGGTACGATGTAGGGGAGTGTTTAGATGTTATCAATAATAAGTGACAGCATGTATGTGTGGCCCGGTTATCTTGCAAATCACTAATTATATATGGTGTATACAGCACTATAGATACAGATTGGAGCTTAAAATATGCTCCTATTCTCACCACCAACATCCAGTGATGGTTCTCGTTCACAATTCCCACGATGACTGTGTGCCATTGGATCAACCTGAGAGTAGTTGCAAAAGTATTACATTCCTGTTGAAAAATGAACATTTACAAATGCTAAGTCATTCCAATCATGTACGTACCCGGATTCTTCCAAATGTGTGTTTCCAGATGGCGGTCATAGCGCAGCTGTCAATAACAGCTGCTGGACCGTCATTGCGCTGGTTGAATGTTCTTACAATGAGAGTAAGGTAGGCATTGATCACCTTTGAGAAAAATGATCACAATGTATTAAAGAGGCATGTTTACTGTAATACTATCAACTACATTGTTGTAACGTCACTGAATTTCCTTTTATGATTTAAGTCAATAAAACTGTAATGCAATGTTTTGTGACTTTCATTGAAACAAATATTGCCCATTAGGGAACGGAATTATATAAAATATATAAATATAAATTATAATGTGACAAAGAAATACCTCACTCTCCAGCTGCTTGTTTGGACCAGTGTTTGTGATGTCCCAAAAAAAGTTTGTATGGCCCTATTTTTGAAAGCAGGACGTGTACATCCTTCCCAGCCCATGCCTCCTGCACATCTGAAAAAATACATTAATGCACCAACCATGATATAGTTAAAGAATTAGTTCATGTTTACATAATTACTATTCAAATGTAACACTCAATATCAAAAGACCTACATGTGTTAGAGTGACAGTATTTATTGGAGCAGCAGGTGAGGCTGATGGAGCAGCAGGTGAGGCTGATGGAGCAGCAGGTGAGGCTGGCGCTGATGGAGCTTCCATGTAGGCTGGTGATGTGGAGGGTGCTGCTGTTGTTGCTGTTTTTTTTAAATTTGGTGAGGGATTCGGGGCAGCTGTGCTTTGCATATTTTCAAGTGATCCACATTGATTTTTTTTAAAACTTTACCATCCTCCGATAGCAGATCAGCACTTTTCCCCTCTAGTGCTGTAATTTGGAAAGGGCCAAGGAAGTTTGCCTCAAGCTTGCCACCTTTTCTTTGTTGGCCTGTCATAAAATGCCCCCCCCCCCCAAAAGAGGTTTCTATGAATCCCACCCTCAAGCATTTTTCAGGGTATGGTTCTAGGACTGGTACCAATAAATGGAGCAAGTTTCATGAATGTCAAACTTTTATTTTGTACGCATAGCGTATATAATAATATGCTGACAAAGACTATGTAACATTTGTAAACATATATTTTGATTATTAGATGACAACTATGTAAAATTAAACAATACATTTTAAAGCACGTGTATACAGACAGGACGTAACAATAATGATAAAAAAAAGATTTAAAAAAAACTGAAAAGGAAGTGACGAATGAATTTCGACATCTCAAATACGGAGCGAAAGTTAAACCATAAGAATCAGACTATGAGCTACCACTAAACAACTCAGTCTGAATATTACCATTAATAAAAACCCTGAACCTTTACTTTTCGTTTTAAACATCTTTTTAAGGTGTAAACCTATGGTGTAAAGGTGTCATTTAGAAGCGTAAACGTATCATTTAGAAATGCGCGTTCCCGTGACAAGGGGGGCATTTCATGACGGGAAGGCATAATGTGACACAACACTGGGCGGCGCGGTCCCGTGGGTTAGATGCGCGTTCATAATGCCGAGGGAAATAACTCTCAGAATAACGTTATTAGCACATTTTTACAACTTGAGGAACGAATGTTTTTAATACAAGTGTTATACAAGTGTTCATACTGGGTAGTTTATTTAGTTTAAAAAAAAGTATCCAACAAGTTACAGACCACTCTTTCCCAATGTAAGTCAATGGGAAAAAGTGTTTCCGGGACCAGCAGTAAAGGAAGTGTAGTACCGCCGTTTGACCAGCACGAATATTCTCATCAGACTCCGGCGCACTTCCTGGGGGCTTGGGTAGTTTCCCCACAGCAGCAGACGCACATTCATGACGTCTGCTGACGCATCATAAACACAGAGGTCAAGGAATAGGAGATGGGGTTAGAATTTAGGAGCTGATTTTTGGATTATCGGAACGCAACCCCAGTCTTCACTGTGAGTGTGCATACGATATTTCTGTGCACATGCTACCCGCTAAACTAGCCGGGCACATTCAGGACATTTTTCAATAATTCTAAACATTTTAAATACATTCTGCTAACACAAGACTCACCGCTGATTGCAGCAATTGTTAACAACACATGCATTGTTGAGGAATCACTGTGTGTAGGCTGTACCCGAATATTCGACTATTCGAATATTCGTTCGTTGGCCAACTATTCGGGTTTCAATTTCATTATTCGGATATTCGTTTTTTTTTTTTTTTTCAAACAAAAAAATATTTTTAAAAATAAAATATTTTTCAAACAAATTAATATATTTTTCTAAATGTATGCTATTAATAAAGGCGAATTGCCATATTCTTATACTATATTTATACTTTTGAATTGCACTGTTAAAATGCGGAAATATATACAATCTCAGCCTGTGCTCCTGACATTGCGTTCACTGTTCACAGTCACGAACGCAAATGGCACGCTTCACCTCGCTTCACCCATAAAATGCCGAAGACTTCAGCTGTGTGGGACCATTTTAAATTGGACGACGGTAAAAAGAAGGCAGTGTGCCAAATATGTGATAAGAAACTGGCCTACCACGGTGGCACAACAACTCTGAAAAGTCACCTGGATGCTGTAACCTAGCTTAGCTTAGCTGTTGTGAAGTTGCCATGATGAAGCTGCTTTATCCGCCGTTTAAACAGTAACGTTAAACATGATAAAAACGTGCACTTACTTTGCTTGGAAAATAGTTGCAAGCAAGCAACCGAATTATTTTTTTTATTTTATCAGCATAGTGAAAATAATAGGAGTAATGTGGGAACATCTGGGGCTAAGGCAATTATTGGCATAAAGTTGAGTAGCTCAGCCTAATAATACATTGTGGCCATAGGTGCATCCCAGCCATCAACATCCTCAACAATACAGCAGACCCTACAGTTAAAAAAAAACGATAACGGAGAAAAAGAAAGATAGAGATAACAGATGCCATAGTACATTTCATCGCTATGGATATGAGACCCATTTACATAGTCGAAGGCGAAGGCTTCAGAAAATTAATGAAGAAGATGGAGCCCGGCTACAACTGTCCCCAAAACGCTCCAGTATTTTAGATGCCATGTCTCTGAAGTACAGCGATCACCGAGACCAAATTGTAACTCAGATTGAAAACTCAACTGCCGTAAGTTTTACAACGGACATTTGGACCACCTCGGTGCGTATGGAGGCGTATATGGCTGTCACCTGTCATTTCATAACTCGCGAGTGGAAACTCTGTAACTTTGTTTTGGAAACCAAAGTAATGGAAGTAAACCATACGGGAGTAATATTGCAGAACAGCTTGGAGAAGTGGCGGACGCCTTTGCCATTCCGAATTATAAGCGAGTAGCCGTTGTCCACGACAATGCCAGCAACATGAAGCTGGCAGCTGAAATATGTGTTTTGTATCTTTGTTTGACTGTTCAGGTTGTAAAATGTTATAGACGGAATGTGGAACCAGATTTGGTCCCCGGGTGCTGCGCTGGGTTAAATGCAGAGGACACATTTAGTTTTAATGTTTGCGAGTACTGATACAATAAATACATATAAATCGTAATAGTATGCTCTATCTGCGCTTCTGCTTAACAGCGTGTTGTCAGGTGTCTCGGATTCGGAGCGTGTTATGAAACCTTTTGGGGGGAAAAAAAAAATGTGAAAAAAAAATGTATTAAAAAAAAAATACAAATCTCTCCGCACCGAATATTCGAATATTCGCTGCTGATTACTACCGAATATCCGGAGCCCGAAAAATGGTATTCGGGACAGCCCTAGTGTAGACCATGGTGTAGACGCTAGCATCAATGTAGCTACTAGCATCACAATAGCCATGTTTACATAGGTACTGCAGCCTGCTAGGATTTAGCACGCGGAATTAACAAACAAATGCATACATACAAAGTATAAGTACAATACCTTCTGCCTGATCCAGGTCCAGTCTGGACACCATTGGCACCGTCGGATTTGTTGCCCTCAGCCCCGCCAACGTGTCCAACATTAGGCGTTTCCTGACAACTTTCAGCAGCTTGTCTTTCGATGCAGCAGAGAGTTCTTTGTGGGTATTCATGTGGCGGTCGAGACGGGTACATTTACCCTTAACACATGACGGGACTGGGCACTTCTGTAACCTCACATCAATCTTGCCACCAGCTAATTTAACTAAAAGTTCCCTTTCATCCTTATTCCACACTTTGTGAGTGACTAATAAATGTTGATTTAAAGACGTGTACTCCTTCAGACACATAGGGCATGCGTTGACCATAACTGCGACAAAAAATCCCAGTACTGTTGATTTTTGTAGAGTAGAAGTATATCAGCTGTTCTCTTCGAAGTGTGTCTCAAAAATGAACATGCTTCTAACTCTTCTTCTTCTTTAGTGTTTATTGGCGGTTGGCAAACCAACTGGTAGGTGCATTACCGCCACCTACTGGACTGGAGTGTGGACAAGATACTATGCAGAAAACAATAAACAAAAGAACCAAAACTCTAGATTATTTTTATCAATTTCTCTTGGAGATCTGAAATATTTGTATAAAAAGCTTGTTAGCTGTCTGTCCATCTCATAATGTTCACATAGAAACTAGCTGTCAATAGGAAATATCAATCAGAAGAATTATATTTTGATGCAGAATCTGTGACAAAAAGAGGTTGCACATTTAAATTCAGGTGTTGTTATGGCAACGTCAGTGGCCATACAGCCACATTTACTGCTGCAAATACGTTCAAACATGCTGTCGACACGTAAAGCAGTGGCAACTATGCCACAATTTCAGCTGACTTTTTCTCAGAAATACTGTCACATAACATCCATATATTTCAGTGCTAGGTTGATGCTTAGCTAAGCTAACTATGAAACACTTTAACTGACAGGACTCAGGCATCAGGATCAATTGTGTACTACTGTAAGGTAGCTTCTAGCTTCATGTCGAACACAGACAGTAAGTCAACATTTCCCAGAGAGCTTTCTTTTAAATCACCAGGTAACGCTGAAAAACACAACATTTAGATTGTATGACAAAGTGTTTATTTAATATATCTGGCTAGCTATAGCTACTTGCTAACGGTTTAGCTTACCCGCGCGATTCAAAGTAACGTCAACGTAGCTGTAATTTATGCTTTGCTTACATGTTCGCATAACTTGTAAGTTTACTGACATTTACATAGCTTGTTCACCTGGCTCCGGTGGTGGCTCTGGGGTTGTTGTGTGAGCCACCACTTGAGAATTGCCGTCTTTTTTTATTAAAAACATTTCTAATGTCCATCTTCAGAATCTCCGCGTCCGGGGCTGACAGTTTAAAGTTTAAACATTGTCACAGAGGAGAGGTACGTACCTGTCAGCCAATAAAACACGTTTATTTCCATGCAACTCTCTGATTGGTCTGGTGGCGTGGTCTTGCCGGAGTCGGTGTTTTGGGAGCATCCCCCGATGGACTTGTGCAGCCATCTGCCCTGCTGGAGGTGAAGTGTCCACCATCATTATATAGGATATATATATATATATATATTTGTATACATATCTGTAAATTGTATAATTTTATTTGATTTAAAAGTATTTTTGATCTCTGTCTATAAACACAAACTGAGTAAGATTGACAATAAAGTTGACTTTGAAAAATATATATATTCTTTATGAAAATAGTTGACTGTTG
Organism: Pseudochaenichthys georgianus; assembly: GCF_902827115.2. Taxonomy (NCBI): domain Eukaryota; kingdom Metazoa; phylum Chordata; class Actinopteri; order Perciformes; family Channichthyidae; genus Pseudochaenichthys; species Pseudochaenichthys georgianus. The sequence goes on from NC_047519.1 coordinate 38,192,016, forward strand.
GAGAAATGAATCCAAATGAAACGTTGGACTGAACTACAACTACGCCATTAAATCTCTACGGACTGTTTTTCAGTGGGATGGCAAGTTCCTATCTTTAAACATTTATTAGTTTTTTCTCAGAACAGATTTGATTTTCTGAAGTTAATTTAACTTAACCATGTAAGGTCATTATTAAAAAGGTACAATCAATTTGTTTAGGGTTGAATAAAATAATGATAAACATTTAATTTGGATAATTTACTGACAGAATAAGAAACTCAATGATGCTCTACTCACCTCTTCCCTTTTATAAAGTGAAACAGTTGAAACGATAGATTTTAGTAAACTTATAAACAACCTTCTCCAAAAGCTATCAAGGAATATACCTAATACTTGTTTTAGAACTTTATTACATATTTTTATATAAATAGTTTGAGTGATCCATAATTGACAGAAGCTTGTGTTTACACTGACCTGTCACTCATATATTAATGTCTTTGTAACTTCTTTAAACCACTACCTCACTCATTTCTTTCATTCATCACGGTTCAGTAAACTAAGTGATACATGAACCAGTTTAATAATTATAATAACGTAGGATTGCAACTCTTTGAAACTGTAGGTGGCTCTTAAAAGAGCCGTTGTATTTGGGTGTGCTGGTCTCAGGTCAGTCTAAGCCCTCTCGCGGATGCAAGAAAACAGATCAACTTCATTATCGGATATTAAAAATTCAATTTCAAAACAAGTTGCCGCTCCTACAGTTTTCTAGTGTGTAAAGATGATTTCACTTGACCTATGCACAATATCACACTCAATACATGTGTGTCTCTGGGGGTGCATTGTGCCTTTGATGTATATAAATAATATACCATAACCAAATACTATTACGTACAGTGGAAATCAGGTTGCCAGAGCAGGTCAGTCCAGTGTGCATGTTCCTCAGGGTCTCAGCAGTTACAGGTGAGGGAAAGGAAATAAAAGAGAAAAAGGTCAGTAGCAACACTTTAAAGTAACAACACTTTGAATAATTATCTCTTTTAATAATGTTCTCTCAGTAATCACTCAACTACTGTCTTTCCAACAAACAGATTGACTCACTATCATCACAATGAAACACGTCCAGAAGAATGGACCACAGATGGAAATTAGCTATTAGCTATAATCTGGCATATTGCATCTCTTCTCTTTGCTGAGATTAATGTTTTTGTATACATGGTCCTTCTATAAATAAATAAATGTCATGCAAAGCTGCCTGCCTGCCTTCCTTCGACTCCCTGAACTGCCTGATCTTTTAATGTTCAATGTTAACCATTTGAGCAGATAGCATTAAGTAGAAAAGATCGCAGATGCTAATCTGCCGTTAGCCTACCTCCCGCCCCCTTAGCACCTGGTGGAGGGGGCGATAGGCTCCTCTTCAAATGTTTCACAAAATACTTACCATCATGACTACTCTTACTGTTTAACATTTGGGTTCACTTCATGTTAAGGCTAATACAAATGACAAGGCTAAGTAATGTGATGCTAACTAACGTGCTCGCTAGGCGCTACTAGCTATGTAGCTAGCTTGACTGTGTTCCATGCACAACATGTATATTACCTGATATGTTTGGTCCAACGACTCCTGGTCCTTTCATCAGACGGGAAGCGATAGAACGAGGTATGATCACTTATGTGATTACAACCTGGTACAAAGCACACAGGCATCTTGTAAAAGTGAATTTATTTTTAGCAATCTCTTATTTATTGGAGGGAATACATCAGTTATGAGATCTTCTTCTTCGCTTTAATTACGAGTCGCAACCACTTGGAGCATTATCGCCTGTGACATCACTTACGCGAGCCAGAATGGGATTTGGGATTTGTAGTCTTTGTAGTCGCGTATTTTTCATAGTCTTATATTTCAACAGTTTTACGACAAAATGTGACTTTTTTGACATGGAACTTATTGTTTAAGATTGACAAACATCATATGTGTAGTTCGTGGCACAATTCAAACGGGATCAAAAGATACGTTTTCTCTCTCCATTGAATTCAATGTTAATTTTTCGCTTCCGGGGTCCCATGGGCCGGAAGTAGATGGGCGTGACTTCGCCTCTCTATAGGTAAAGTAGGTTAATGCATTATATTATTGAGGGAGAATTTGTCCGGGGCTAAAGAAAAAACATCCGGGGCTTTAGGCGACGCCCATGGCTGGCAGTAAGGCGATATGGGTCCGTTGTTATTGTGCATCCATGGGTGTAGAGGCCAAAATCATATAGAACTAAAACAGATAACTTAACAGCCGCTGAGGCACTAGTTAGCGGATCTTACGCAGGGCAATGATCCAGGTCCAGACAAGTAGTGATGTTACGTATTGCGCCGAGGCTTCGGAGCGTGTGTCGAGTAATCCCCGAAGCTTTTTGTGAAGCATGTATCGAGACTTGTATCGTTTTGGGCCAGTGACGTCATCGATGACAAACGAAGCCTCGCTGCCTGTCGATACCACGTGACTGCTTCAGGAAGCGCTTCAGATCGGTTGAACCGTTGAACCACAACGCTCATAATACCCATGGATGTATACTAAGAACCATATTACCCCTCCTGTACCCGGGCCCGGTGACACGATGGAATCAAGAGAGCTCAGACCCTCACTTATATAGAGGTCGGAACATGTCATAAGTATAAATAAATAAAAGCATAAATAAATGTAGGAATAAAAACATGAACAAATAAATAAAGGAATAAATATGTTGCAGTGTTTTCAGTGAGATTCAGCGTGTGAGCTGTGGCTCAGCTGGAAAGCAGTTGACTCACGACCGCAGGGTCCCTGGTTCAACGACTGAACAATACGTATTTTTTGTTGTTTATAAAAGCTACAGCTAAATGAGATAATGTAGGTAATGTATTCTTTGATATGGTTTAGCCTTTCTCAGGCTACAACATGGTTACATTTCCGAACATTATTAAGGAATACAAATCCCTCTTTGCAATGTTTACCAGCCTCCTTAGGATTTCCAATCACAATCATTAAACTGGAATAAATACAAATTTGTTAACATGAAAATATGATTTAATGTTCGTTGTTTAGAGTTATTCTAAGGCTTTACTCAATGGGAACTCGGTATGAGATAGCGCACACTGTTGAGAAGTCCAATCTGCCTGTTTTACACACTTTGACCAACAGGGGGGTTTGTGTTCAAATGAAGCCCATGATGAAGCCTCATGAGATGAACCCTTTTGCGAACCAATTGGCTGGAAAGCTTCAAAGCTTCATAAGGCTTCATCTCACCATCACTACAGACAAGATTCTCCGTTGTGCATTTTATTCCTATAACAAAATACAATGAACAGGTTTCCTATATCTCGTTCCTTAAGCCTTTCCCTTGTGTAGCTTGAAACACCCTGGTAAAAAAAAACGTTTTCCTACTAGTGCTCTGGCTCCCACTTCCACCTGTCTCCAATATATACAATTACACCAGGTGCTCTAATCACCCAGTGGCCAAAACATGCCTTCAAAATAAAAGCATAGAAACTACTTTAACTTATGACGCTAACTAAGAATACATATAAATAAATGATAATAATAAACACTATAAACAGCAAGAAAATAAATGTTAAACTATTAAATAATATAAAGAGATATATAGTTCCAACAATGGGTAAAGATAAACGCATGTATTGCTGAACACGTAACATGAACGTGCCGGGCGGCGCGGTCCTGTGGGTTAGATACGCGTTCATAATGCAGAGCGAAATAACTCTCAGAATAACGTTATTAGCACATTTTTACAACTTGAGGAACGAATGTTTTTAATAAGGGCTATACAAGTATTCATACTGGGTAGTTTATTTAGTTTAAAAAAAATTATCCAACGAGTTACAGACCACTCTTTCCAAATGTAAATCAATGGGAAAAAGTGTTTCCGGGCCCAGCAACCTAAATGAAGTGTAGTACCGCCGTTTGGCCACAACGAATATTCTCATCAGACTCCCGCGCACTGCCTGGGGGCTTGCTCACAGCTGACACCGACGACGACGACGACAACAACAACAATGGCCGATTGTGCTCCAGCTTCCTCTGTATCTCTTCGTAAGACCAGATTCCCAGTAGGTAGCTGGTCTCTTCAGTGGACCACTGCTGCTTGTTAAGTTTCTCCATCGTTGTGTACAAACTGGATAAAATGCGGGCTTTTTGTTGTTGTTCAGGAGTTGATCTGCCCCTGCCCCCGCCTCGACGTAAGCGTGACGTATGCGGTGTTTTTGCTCTGGCCGGACAATTTGTTGGTGCTTGAAACGAACCGGAATCCGCAGCTAAGAGGCTGCTCCGCTGCAGTGTGAACAGGAAAATCCGGTGCTTTTCAAGCTCCAGCTCCGAACCGACCCTGAAACACCGTTGGTGTGAATGAGGTACCTGAGGTTTCTCCCATGTTCCCTTTAAACTGTGGGTTTTCTCCGGAAGTTTTTCCTTGTACGATGTGAGGGTCTGAGGACAGAGGGTGTCGTATTGTCATACTGATATTCTGTACACACTGTGAAGTCCACTGAGACAAATGTAACATTTGTGATATTGGGCTATATAAATAAACATTGATTGATTGATTGATTGATTGATTGATTGATTGATTGATTGAGGTCTTCTTTCAAATAAGAAAAAAGCTTTGGGGGTATCTATCTACAGATACATATTAAGCCTGACAAAGTACTTAACGTCTAATATATTGCTTTCCTGCAATGTTAACTATGTTGAAGCACTTATTTTAACTGATATTATACAGATACATTTTACTCTTATGTATGTAGATAGAATAAGAAATGTGCAGAATTTGACAGTTTAATGGTGGAGGTATACACACATATTGATAGATGTCTTGTTGAGGAACCTGTGACCCAGCGCCATATAGATAGCTGTGACCCAAGTTTTTCATTCATTGCATAACTACACCGTAGTTGTGTATATGATATGTCAATACACCTTAGAAAATCTTGAAATCTTGAAAGGGATGTGCAAAATAGCAATTATATACAGTTTTTAATTAACTGTTAATAATGAGTAATTAATATATCCCAAAACATATTTTTAGATAGAAATACCAAATGTTTTGTTATTCAGACACAATTAACACTTATTCATGTATTGTTACAAGAATAGATCATATTTGTTAAGTGTTATTATGGGAGAATTACTATTTTTGCAGCGCATATTAAGACCAAAACTCATGTACAACAACTTCCTTACTTGCAATAAATCAGCACTAATTAGAGGGTTATTGAGGAAAAACTCAACCAATGGCTTATTGCTTGTAGAATGTAGAATAAGGCATTAATAAGTGTTTTATAATGACTAAGAGCCAATATACTGCTAATATGCATGTTAATTAACAACTAGTTGATTAATGTGTGTACCTTAATATAAAGTGTTACCATAATTTTCTCCTTGGTTTGATTAGTTAGAAAATAGAAGACTTAAAAGTCCCTTGTAAAAGTACTAAATAGCACAATTTGTAGCTAAATGTACTCTAAGTATTAAAAGTAAAAGTAGTCTTTATGCAGAATGGATAGGTTCACAGTATTATATTATGGTAATTATGTTATCCTGTTTTTAGAAATGTACAGTAAGAGCATTCAAGCATTGTAGTTTGACAACGTGGACCAAATGTAGATACTACAAATACTGTGTATTACTGGTGCAGTACTGCAATATACCATATCAGCATATCAGGTATTTTATATGTGCAAAGTAACTAGTAACTGTGAGTGCTTAAGTAAATGTAGTGGAGTAAAAAGTAAAATATTTTCCTCAGAAATGTAGATGTAGAGATTCTTCTTAGTCTGGTGCACAATTATATTAATTTGAACACTGGGCAGCAAATGTTGTTGCCACTTTCAGAAAAACATCCATCACAAATTCTTGAAATTTAAATTTATTGATTAAAGAAAAGACATTACATAGATAAAAGACACAACTACAAATAATAAATTACATATAATAAATAACATACATAAACATAAACATAAAGCTCAATACTATTCAACCATAATCAACGACCAACAATATCAACCTAGAAAACTGTTTTCAACCATACATCGATTACTCCGCCCCATTGCTGCCCCACAACCTCCTGGTGCTCGTGACGTGCAACAGATGTTGTGTGAAAATAAATAAAGATAATAAACATTTTTAAAAGTACATTATAACAAAAAAACATATTTGCGTCGGTGCCAGTCGCACATTTTCCTTGGAGGATAATTTTCTAGTGTGCTGTACAATTTGACTGGAAGAGATATGGACTGAAGTCTGGGCGTGGGTTTCCTTGAGCATTGCTGAGCCTCTCATATCTGACTTGGAGGGCAGTGTGAATCTTGAGCAGCTCACGATACTCAGCGTTGATGTCGCAGTGCCTCCTCCCCAGATCGGTGTACTCATGCTGCAGGTGGTGAAGCGCCTTATTGCTCTCATCCAGGGAATATTTCTGCTCTCTGAGCCTGAACTCGGTGTCACTGATGCTTCCAAAGTTGTAGTTTGTCTCTGCACGTTGCATTTCCTGAAGCCTGGGGAAGGTTTCCTGAGCCTTCTGCAGAGACAAGGTCAGTTTGTTGTTTTCCTCCAGAGTTGTGATCTGCTTCTGCAAAGCTTCTTGAAGCTCGACACGGTGCTTCTCACACCTGGTCCTTTCTGTTTCCAAACTGGAGGAGATCTGATCAACAGTATGGTGCAGCTCAGAGTTTCTTGTCTTTTCGTGTTTAAGGGCTTCTTCGAGATTGGCCTGTTTCATCTTGGTCTTTGACTCCTTTGCTTTGAACTCATTTACAATGCGCTGTAGATTAGTGATGGTAAACTGATTGTCAGAAATGCTATCATTTTTCCTTGACAGCATCTCTACATGGCCCGCAGAGAGAGAGCGGAGTTCAAATCTTTCTCTGTCGTATTCTCTCTCCAGGACAAGGAATTTAGCCCTGATGTCAGCATTTTCCATCCTTAATGTCTCCATGTCGTACGCAGATGCTTCTCCCAGTTGTTGAGTGAGGATTGAAATCGGTCCAGCTGACGCCTGCTTTCCAACCATCGTCTCAAATCGCTTATTCTCACTTTTTAGAGACGACTTTTGGAGTTTCTCAAGTGTCAGGCTCTTTTCCAAAGCCAGGGTCTTCTCAGTCAGCTCTTTCTCTTGACTCTCCAGTTCATTTTGCAGTCTTTTGTTCTCATAGGCGAGGTGTTGGTTCCCCTGAGTCAGACGGGCCAGTTCTTCTGCTTCCTTCTTCTGCTGAGAGACAGCAGCCTCGTAGTCCCTCTGCAGTGAGCTGCTTTTCAGCTGCTCGTCCATCAGGGCTGCTTTGTGCTGAGCTGTAGATGTGTTCTCCTTCATCAAAGCCTCTTCAAGAGCAGCTTTGGCTTTGCTCTCCTCAGCCACGGCTTCCTGAAGGCCAGATGATTCGTCAGATCTCTCAGATCTTTCAGAGTCCTCTGTCTGTGAAACATAAAAAAGTATTATTGTGTTGTCTATGTGCAGTGTTTTTTATTAAGAAAACATAAGTGGGGTATTAGCTTTTTTACAGTTTTCCTGAGTGTAATTGTAGACATGTGTGCCACTGAATTGAATTCTTACCTCAGCAAAAGAAGGGTCGCTGTAGTTTTCTCTGTGGCTGGAGATGGAGGTCTGCTCCTTAATATCTTCCTCCACCTCCTCAGCAAACTCAAGAACCTCTTCGGTTTCTGGCTCTGTCTTATCAAAGTTTGCAATCTCGTTGATTTCGGACATTTTCTCATCATTCAAGTCCAACATGTCTTCGTTTTCAGACTCTGTCTCTGATGCCACATCCAAAATCTCTTCAATTTCAGACTCTGTCTCATCTAGGTCAGACATTTCTTTAATTTTGGACTCTTCCTCGTCATGAAGGTCCAATGAATCTTCGAAGTCTTCATCCACCGAGTACACAAACTCTTGATCCTCCTCAGCTTCCGACTGTTTCTCATCATTGAAGTCCAAAATCTCTTCGTTTTCAGACTCTGCCTCATCAAAGTTCCCAATCTCGTTGATTTCGGACAGTTTCTCATCATCAAAGTTCACAATCTCGTTGATTTCGGACAGTTTCTCATCATTCAAGTCCAACATGTGTTCGTTTTCAGACTCTGTCTCTGATGCCACATCCAAAATCTCTTCAATTTCTGACTCTGTCTCATCTAGGTCAGACATTTCTTTAATTTTGGACTCTTCCTCGTCATGAAGGTCCAATGAATCTTCGAAGTCTTCATCCACCGAGTACACAAACTCTTGATCCTCCCCAACTTCCGACATTTTCTCATCATCAAAGTTTGCAATCCCGTTGATTTCTGACATTTTCTCATCATCAAAGTTCGCAATCTCGTTGATTTCGGACAGTTTCTCATCATCAAAGTTCACAATCTCGTTGATTTCGGACAGTTTCTCATCATCAAAGTTCGCAATCTCGTTGATTTCGGACAGTTTCTCATCATCAAAGTTAGCAATCTCGTTGATTTCGGAAATGTTCTCATCATCAAAGTTTGCAATCTCGTTGATTTCGGAAATGTTCCCATCATCAAAGTTCACAATCTCGTTGATTTCGGACGTTTTCTCATCATTCAAGTCCAACATGTCTTCGTTTTCAGACTCTGTCTCTGATGCAAAATCCGAAATCTCTTCAATTTCTGACTCTGTCTCATCTAGGTCAGACATTTCTTTAATTTTGGACTCTTCCTCGTCATGAAGGTCCAATGAATCTTCGAAGTCTTCATCCACCGAGTACACAAACTCTTGATCCTCCTCAACTTCCGACTGTTTCTCATCATTGAAGTCCAAAATCTCTTCGTTTTCAGACTCTGCCTCATCAAAGTTCCCAATCTCGTTGATTTCGGACAGTTTCTCATCATCAAAGTTCGCAATCTCGTTGATTTCGGACAGTTTCTCATCATCAAAGTTCGCAATCTCGTTGATTTCGGACATTTTCTCATCATCAAAGTTCGCAATCTCGTTGATTTCGGATATTTTCTCATCATTCAAGTCCAACATGTGTTCGTTTTCAGACTCTGTCTCTGATGCCACATCCAAAATCTCTTCAATTTCTGACTCTGTCTCATCTAGGTCAGACATTTCTTTAATTTTGGACTCTTCCTCGTCATGAAGGTCCAATGAATCTTCGAAGTCTTCATCCACCGAGTACACAAACTCTTGATCCTCCTCAACTTCCGACTGTTTCTCATCATTGAAGTCCAAAATCTCTTCGTTTTCAGACTCTGCCTCATCAAAGTTCCCAATCTCGTTGATTTCGGACAGTTTCTCATCATCAAAGTTCGCAATCTCGTTGATTTCGGACAGTTTCTCATCATCAAAGTTCGCAATCTCGTTGATTTCGGACATTTTCTCATCATTCAAGTCCAACATGTCTTCGTTTTCAGACTCTGTCTCTGATGCAAAATCCGAAATCTCTTCAATTTCTGACTCTGTCTCATCTAGGTCAGACATTTCTTTAATTTTGGACTCTTCCTCGTCATGAAGGTCCAATGAATCTTCGAAGTCTTCATCCACCGAGTACACAAACTCTTGATCCTCCTCAACTTCCGACATTTTCTCATCATCAAAGTTTGCAATCTCGTTGATTTCGGACATTTTCTCATCATCAAAGTTCGCAATCTCGTTGATTTCGGACAGTTTCTCATCATCAAAGTTCGCAATCTCGTTGATTTCGGACATTTTCTCATCATCAAAGTTCGCAATCTCGTTGATTTCGGACATTTTCTCATCATTCAAGTCCAACATGTCTTCGTTTTCAGACTCTGTCTCTGATGCAAAATCCGAAATCTCTTCAATTTCTGACTCTGTCTCATCTAGGTCAGACATTTCTTTAATTTTGGACTCTTCCTCGTCATGAAGGTCCAATGAATCTTCGAAGTCTTCATCCACCGAGTACACAAACTCTTGATCCTCCTCAACTTCCGACTGTTTCTCATCATTGAAGTCCAAAATCTCTTCGTTTTCAGACTCTGCCTCATCAAAGTTCCCAATCTCGTTGATTTCGGACAGTTTCTCATCATCAAAGTTCACAATCTCGTTGATTTCGGACAGTTTCTCATCATTCAAGTCCAACATGTGTTCGTTTTCAGACTCTGTCTCTGATGCCACATCCAAAATCTCTTCAATTTCTGACTCTGTCTCATCTAGGTCAGACATTTCTTTAATTTTGGACTCTTCCTCGTCATGAAGGTCCAATGAATCTTCGAAGTCTTCATCCACCGAGTACACAAACTCTTGATCCTCCTCAACTTCCGACTGTTTCTCATCATTGAAGTCCAAAATCTCTTCGTTTTCAGACTCTGCCTCATCAAAGTTCCCAATCTCGTTGATTTCGGACAGTTTCTCATCATCAAAGTTCGCAATCTCGTTGATTTCGGACAGTTTCTCATCATCAAAGTTCGCAATCTCGTTGATTTCGGACATTTTCTCATCATCAAAGTTCGCAATCTCGTTGATTTCGGATATTTTCTCATCATTCAAGTCCAACATGTGTTCGTTTTCAGACTCTGTCTCTGATGCCACATCCAAAATCTCTTCAATTTCTGACTCTGTCTCATCTAGGTCAGACATTTCTTTAATTTTGGACTCTTCCTCGTCATGACGGTCCCATGAATCTTCCAAGTCTTCATCCACCGAGTACACAAACTCTTGATCCTCCTTAACTTCCGACATTTTCTCATCATCAAAGTTTGCAATCTCGTTGATTTCGGACATTTTCTCATCATCAAAGTTCGCAATCTCGTTGATTTCGGACAGTTTCTCATCATCAAAGTTCGCAATCTCGTTGATTTCGGACATTTTCTCATCATCAAAGTTCGCAATCTCGTTGATTTCGGACATTTTCTCATCATTCAAGTCCAACATGTGTTCGTTTTCAGACTCTGTCTCTGATGCCACATCCAAAATCTCTTCAATTTCTGACTTTGTCTCATCTAGGTCAGACATTTCTTTAATTTTGGACTCTTCCTCGTCATGACGGTCCCATGAATCTTCCACCACCGAGTACACAAACTCTTGATCCTCCTCAACTTCCGACATTTTCTCATCATCAAAGTTTGCAATCTCGTTGATTTCGGACATTTTCTCATCATCAAAGTTCGCAATCTCGTTGATTTCGGACAGTTTCTCATCATCAAAGTTAGCAATCTCGTTGATTTCGGAAATGTTCTCATCATCAAAGTTCGCAATCTCGTTGATTTCGGAAATTTTCTCATCATTCAAGTCCAACATGTCTTTGTTTTCAGACTCTGTCTCTGATGCAAAATCCGAAATCTCTTCCATTTCAGACTCTGTCTCATCTAGGTCAGACATTTCTTTAATTTCGGACTCTTCCTCGTCATGAAGGTCCAATGAATCTTCGAAGTCTTCATCCACCGAGTGCACAAACTTTTGATCCTCCTCAACTTCCGACTGTTTCTCATCATTGAAGTCCAAAATCTCTTCGTTTTCAGACTCTTTCTCTGATGCAAAATCCGAAATCTCTTCCTTTTCTGACTCTGTCTGGTATTGGTCTAGGTCAGGCAATTTTTTAATGTCGTCGTCTGTCTGTGAAACAAAAAACAATTATTATTGTGTTGTCTATGTGCAGTGATTTTTATTAAGAAAACAGAAGTGGAGTTAACTCTGCATCAATGGGGGTTAAAAAGTATGCGGTGATCAAATGCATTAAAGATGATTTACTATTTTGATTTCTTTTTTGGAAAAACTTTAGTAAAGAAACTAAAGTGTTGAGTATTAGCCTTTTTACAGTTTTCCCGAGTGTAAGTGTAGACATGTGTGCCACTGAATTGAATTCTTACATTAGCAAAGGAAGTGTCGCTGTAGTTTTCTCTGTTGCTGGAGATGGAGGTCTGCTCCTTAATATCTTCCTCCACCTCCTCAGCTAACTCCTGAATCTCCTCTTTGATTTCTTCCTCCACCTCCTCAGCTAACTCCTGAATCTCCTCTTTGATTTCTTCCTCCACCTCCTCAACAAACTCAAGAATCTCTTCGATTTCTGACTCTGTCTCATCAAAGTTCGCAATCTCGTTGATTTCTGACTGTTTCTCTTCAATGTGCTGTTTATTGACAGCAGCCTCCAGTTCACTTTGCAGTATTTTGTTCTCATAGGCGAGGTGTTGGTTCCCCTCAGTCAGACGGGCCAGTTCTTCTGCTTCCTTCTTCCGCTGAGAGACAGCAGCCTTGGAGTCCTTCCACAGTCCCTCCAAAGCCAGGGTCTTATCAGACAGCTCTTTCTCTTGGCTCTGGATCTTCTTTGAGGCTCTGGAGAAACGAGCCTCCTCCTTCTTAAGGGCCTCCTCCAGTCTGCTGCAAGCTCCTCTGTCGCCCTGAAGCTTCTTCTCTTCAATGTGCTGTTTATTGACAGCAGCCTCCTGTTCACTTTGCAGTCTTTTGTTCTCATAGGCGAGGTGTTGGTTCCCCTCAGTCAGACGGGCCAGTTCTTCTGCTTCCTTCTTCCGCTGAGAGACAGCAGCCTTGGAGTCCTTCCACAGTCCCTCCAAAGCCAGGGTCTTATCAGACAGCTCTTTCTCTTGGCTCTGGATCTTTTTTGAGGCTCTGGAGAAACGAGCCTCCTCCTTCTTAAGGGCCTCCTCCAGTCTGCTGCAAGCTCCTCTGTCGCCCTGAAGCTTCTTCTCTTCAATGTGCTGTTTATTGACAGCAGCCTCCAGTTCACTTTGCAGTCTTTTGTTCTGATAGGCGAGGTGTCGGTTCTCCTGAGTCAGACGGGCGAGTTCTTCTGCATCCTTCTTCCGCTGAGAGACAGCAGCCTCGTAGTCCCTCCACAGTCCCTCCAAAGCCAGGGTCTTATCAGACAGCTCTTTCTCTTGGCTCTGGGTCGTCTTTGAGGCTCTGGAGAAACGAGCCTCCTCCTTCTTAAGGGCCTCCTCCAGTCTGCTGCAAGCTCCTCTGTCGCCCTGAAGCTTCTTCTCTTCAATGTGCTGTTTATTGAGAGCAGCCAGTTCACTTTGCAGTCTTTTGTTCTCATAGGCGAGGTGTTGGTTCCCCTGAGTCAGACGGGCCAGTTCTTCTGCTTCCTTCTTCTGCTGAGAGACAGCAGCCTCGTAGTCCCTCTGCAGTGAGCTGCTTTTTGTTTGCTCCTCTTTGAGGTCTGAGGCACACTTATTCACTCTCTCCTGTAGTGAGGTAACAATGCTGACCTTGGCTACAATGTCGCTTTGGAGATTCAGGACATTTGAGTGCTGGGATTCAATGTCTTTGTCTTTTTTCAGACTTTCTTCCTGCAACTCAGTGAGGCGGTCCTTTATTGCTGTAACTGAGGCAGTATTCAACAGAATCAGCTCTGAGATTTCTCTTTGGTGCTGGCTGGAGGATGCATGATGATCTATCTGGAGCTTCTCAATCACCTTCTTGTCCTCTTCAAGCTCAGAAGTCATTATAGTGATTCTGTTTTTCAGCTTTGTTTTACCACGCTGCGGCTCCTTTTGTGACTGTTTCAGAGCAGCGTTTATGAGCTTTATTCTATCACGAAGGGAATTATTTTCATTGTGCTCATACTTCAGAGCCTTTGCAAGAGCGATGTTTTCTTTTTGCTCATGCTTCAGGGCTGCTTTGTGCTGAGCTGTAGATGTTTTCTCCTTCATCAAAGCCTCTTCAAGAGCAGCTTTGGCTTTGCTCTCCTCACCCACGGCTTCCTGAAGGCCAGATGATTCGTCAGATCTCTCAGATCTTTCAGAGTCCTCTGTCTGTGAAACATAAAAAAGTATTATTGTGTTGTCTATGTGCAGTGTTTTTTATTAAGAAAACAAAAGTGGGGTATTAGCTTTTTTACAGTTTTCATGAGTGTACTTGTAGACATGTGTGCCACTGAATTGAATTATTACCTCGTCAAAGGAAGTGTCGCTGTAGTTTTCTCCGTTGCTGGAGATGGAGGTCTGCTCCTTAATATCTTCCTCCACCTCCTCAGCAAACTCAAGAACCTCTTCGCTTTCTGTCTCTGTCTCATCTAGGTCAGACATTTCTTTAATTTTGGACTCTTCCTCGTCATGAAGGTCCAATGAATCTTCGAAGTCTTCATCCGCCGAGTATACAAACTCTTGAACCTCCTCAACGTCCTCCTCCATCTTGTTTGCAAACTCCTGCCCCTCCTCCATGGTTTCCTGCGGGATTTCCTCCTCGATCTCCTCCTCAGCAGAACTGTCCTCAGAGGGACAATTCTTTCGGTGCCATGGAGAGTTGTTGTACGTCACGTTGAAAACTGATCTTTCTCTGTCCATCTTATTCATCGTGAAGAAATAGCTGCTTTTCACTGATAATGTGAACTCGATGTAGCTGGGATAAAACCTGGCTTGTTATCGTCCTGCACAAACTGTGAATAAGTTGAGTAGCTATTTAACCAGAGAGAATGCTCTCTTGCAGACAATGTGATATGACATAATCAGGTTCAGTATGACTTCAGAGCTGAACATTCCGGAATGTGCTTTGGTCTACCGACACATTCTACATTCCATTTCAAAGTATTCTACATTCCATTTCAAAGTATTCTACATTCCATTTCAAAGTATTCTACATTCCATTTCAAAGTATTCTACATTCCAGGAGGAAATAAAATGGCGGCTTCACAAAAACTTTTCAGAGTTTTATGGGGCGTGGTTGGCAATTCGCCCAGCCAATCAGAAATTGGAACTTTTTTCTCCCCAGGAAATTACAACCTCTCTAGCAGGCACCAAAAAGGGGGGGAGAAGTTCTCATGAACTAAGTTCTCTTTTTGGTGGGAACGCAAAATCCCAGGCACTAACGGAACTAAAAGGGAAAAGTACGGGGAAAAGTACTCTGGTGTGAAAGCGCCTAATGGATTTCCCTAACTGGAACTCCTGCATGGACTTGGTTTAATACTGGACAATCAAAGATGATTAACAAAAGGCCTGACAAATGAACAGACTCCCCTGTAGCCTTAGAAACGCCAATTATTGGCGGATTTGTCAACCATTAACCAAACCAGTCTCACTGCATTTCGTGTTATAGTCACGACATTTAATTTATTGATTCGTGTTCACCAACACGATTTCCCCCTTTTTTTCGTGTCACACAGAATGATTTTAAAAGCAATGTAGTATGTTTCGTGCCTGCAACACGTATTTTTGTCCGGTCAGGTCTTGGAAGACCGGAAGCTGTGGGCTTCATAAAAACATCTTCTTACTCAATATCAAGCCACGATTATGGTTTTTATTTTAAATCGTATAATGTCGGACTTTTTTTGTCGTCTGTGAGGAAAATAAATGGGGCTCAGAGCCTCAAAATACTGAAATCTGTATTTATTTATTTCTAATTTGTTATTATTTTCTAAATAACACACTGTTATTTACTCAACAATAACACACAATTATCCTTGTTTTTATTTATTTGTTTAATTCCATAAACTCGGGCTTTTTTGGCGTCCGTCAGGAACTGAATTTCAAAATAAAAATAATCGGAAACAGACGTAGGCCTATATGGGACATTTCAATTTTAAACGTTCTGTGTGACACAAAAAAAAGGGGGAAATCGTGATGGTGAACACGAATCAATTACATGTCTTGACTATAACACGAAATGCCGTGAGATTGGATTGCGTTAACACACGTGGGAAATGTATGATATGTTAAATGATTGCTATGCTTGAAATGAATATACATGTTCTTGTGTGTGTCCAGTTTTACAGTGCTTTCTGAGTAAAACTTTAAAACAGAACTGCTGAAGCTGAGTTTTCTTGGGAACCTATTGTCTGTCTGCCCAGCTATGGTAGCGGGGGCAGAATATACATGTTCAAATATATTACACAGTATTCATGTGTAAATAAGCCCAATTTTCAAATAAATTCAGTCAATTAAAGTTGAAAACATGTTCTAACAAATCTAATGTACATAACAACCTTGAAATATGCCCTTTATATTTCCTCTAATTATAAGCAATCTGAAGCTTCTGTTTTAAAGAATGAGCATGCCAACACTTATTGTAACAAAATAAATGAAACCCTATGGAGAGCTTTGATGTAGGCTGTTTTCTTTCTCTACTCAAAAATGAAAAAGGCACACTGCTCATTAAAGACCACATTTTAAATTCTGTACCAAGCGTTGCCACTGTCTGGGAGGCTTTCAAAGCAACATGCAGGGGCTGGTTATTTAGTTTCTCCTCGGCAGAGAATAAAAAGCGCAGAGAGGTGAAATCCCAATTAAACTTTAAACTCAAGACTCTAGAAGAGCAGCATATGCTAGACCCATCCAATTTAGATCTAAGGAACTCACTTCTCACCGCTAGGACTAATTTGCAGACACTTGTACATGAGGAGACCGCTTTTGCTCTTTTTCGTTTACGAAGAACATACTTTGAATCCGGAGACAAAGCAGGGAAAATGTTAGCTCATAGATTGAAACAAATAGAAAACAGACAGATTATTCCAGCGATCAGAGATGAGCATGACAGGCTGCAGTGTGATGCAGCCAAAATCAACGAATCTTTCAACAATTATTATTCTAAATTATATAGCACAAAAAATAACTTAAACGAAGAAGCCTTAGATAGCTTTTTCGGAGGTTTTAACCTCCCTAGCGTCAGCTTGGCTGACAGAGCTATGGAGGCACCTGTTTCCCAAAATGAAATAGAAAACGCAATCATGAAGATGGCATCAGGAAAAACTCCAGGGGATGACGGTTTTGGAACAGAGTTCTATAAATGTTTTAAAGAACAGCTTTCACCATATTTACTGTTGTTATTCAATGAAATGTTAGAATCTGAAGCCATGCCTCCCTCCATGAGCAGGGCCATTATTTCATTGTTGCCTAAACCGGGCAAAGATCCCTCTTTGATGGGTAACCACCGTCCTTTAAGCCTTTTAAACTGTGACTACAAGATTCTAGCCAAGATACTGGCACTCCGTTTGGAGATGGCGGTTCCATCTATAGTGCATCTGGACCAAGTAGGTTTCATTCCAGGCCGCCAGTCCTCAAATAACATGAGGAGGGTTTTTCAGATTATCCTAGAAGCAAGCTCCAGCAATTTGCCAATGATTGCAGCATCACTAGATGCTGAGAAAGCTTTTGACCAAATAGAATGGGCATATCTATTTTACACGCTCAAAAATGTGGCTTTGGGCCCAAGTTGATTAGCTGGGTAAAGGTTTTGTATAGCGCTCCCTTCTCTTCTGTTAGAACTAATGGATTCATCTCAAAACCTTTCCCCTTACACCGTGGCGCGAGGCAAGGGTGTCCCGTTAGTGCCCTACTTTTTATTATGGCTCTAGAACCATTAGTGCAATTCGCTCTAATGGTGACATACATGGTGTGAACATTCATGGACACGATTTCAAATTAAATATGTACGCTGACGATATACTTCTTACTTTGAGCAAGCCAGCACTCTCTATACCCGCAGTTCTTGATATGATACATTTATTTGGCAGATTCTCTGGATATAAGATACATTGGAACAAGAGTGAAGCAATCCCACTTAACTCATATACATATAAGCACACCCCCTTTATTTGGAAAACAAATGGAATGGGGTATTTGGGAATTAACATCGTCTCTCCTATCTCTAAAATATTTAGCCTTAACGGCCCTGTTATTTTCCAGTCCATTAAGGAGGACATCAACAGATGGATGGCCATACCACTTTCTATGGGGCAGAGCAGAAACCTTGAAAATGAAAGTTCCTGCTCGATTGTAAAGCAACTGCACAGGAGACTCAACATAGAGGGGCTCTCTTTACCATCGTGCCCTATTTGGAGTAACCCCTGTCTTTCTGCAGGAGGAGGCACCTTAAGTAATAATATCTGGTAGAAGGCTGGTATTACTACAATTGGACCGATATATCAACCCGGTCTCACGGCATTTCGTGTTCACCAACACGATTTTTAATCTATTGAATCGTGTTCACCATCACGATTTGCCCCTTTTTTTTCATGTTGCACAGCACGATTTTAAAAGCAATGTATTTCAACTGCCTGCAGCACGTCTTTTGTGTGGTTCATAAAAACATGTCCTTACTCAATATCAAGCCACAATTATTGCTTTTATTTTAAATCGTATAATTTCTGACTTTTGTTGCCGTCTGTGATGAAAAGAAATGGGGATCAGAGCCTCAGGATACTGAAATCTGTATTTTTTAAATCTTTTTTTCCTTCTAATTTGTTATTCTTTTCAAAATAACACACTGTTATTTACTCACCAATAACACACAATTATCCTTGCTTTTATTTATTGGTTTAATTCCATAATCTCAGGCTTTTTTGGCGTCCGTCAGGGACTGAATTTCAAAATAAAAGAACCGGAAACAGACGTAGGCCTATAAGGGACAGTCCGAGCATCATCGACTTTGCGCTGTCATCGAGGTGAGGATGGCCGAAGACACTACACTACCCATAATCCCCAGCTATCGTTTAGGACTACAGTCCACCTGATTAAACTTCAAGTCGGGATTGGATGTTGGATTGGCAGTGCGTCAAGGTTATGGAATCGAAGCTGGATCGAACGCCCCCCCCCCAAAAAAATGATCTATGGGGCGTCTCGATTGGGAACGTTTTCGTTTTTCCAACAATTAGAAGTTGCCAGTATTAAACACCAATTATTAAACAATTGAAATGTACCGATTAAACATCTCTCTGACACAGTTTAAACGCATTTCAAGTGGAAGAGTTGTTCGTGTCTCCTCTTCGTGTCCCGGGAAGCCGGAAGCTGTATTATTTTCAAAAAATAAAAATAAAAACATATTTTTTTTAACCATAACGGGTACTTTACACAACATTGATTCAAATGTATCCTTGTTTTATTTATGTTAAATTGTTGTTGTCGGTTAATTTTCCATTTTATTTATTTTGGTTTAAGATATCATTAGTCTTTTTTATTATTATCATGCTAGATGTTTAAACTTTTCTGTATTTTATAAGGCAATATATACTTTTTTGTTTTTAGGCTACTTAGGTTATTAAAGAGTTATCGTGTCAAAATACAGAAAATGTATTAATATTTTATTGTATCATCGGTACAGGAAATTACATAATTCAGATGACCACCTATTGGCCAAAGACCGCTGCCACCGGCATTGCAATCCATCCTCTGCCAAAGTAAGTTGTGTCACTAAAGTCTGATGCATGTTTTGCTTAGATTTAATAATTGGGGATTTTTTTAAGCCTTCACTCGCATGGTTCATCGTACATAATGAACTGTTCTAAGTCTGAGAAATGCCTTCGCCATAATCAGCAAAGCAACATTAATGTGAAATAATTCTTGCGGGCGGCTAGCTAGCTAGCTCACGTTCAACATAAGCTTAAACTAGTTTAGCTACATTTACATCAGCTCATAAGTGGTGTGTGAAAAATATGTGTCTTAATTACGGCTGAATACGTCGGTGTTAAAGTGTGAGTTATACGTTATCTCAATCGCTTTTGTTTTACACATGACAGTACTAACGCTGGTCGACATTTTAATATATGTTTGGGGGGAGGGGCATAGTCCATGTGCACGTCCATGTGCTTGTTACGCGTATGAAACAGGAAACACGTAAATGAACTCAGTCTGTCTAAACCTTATATATACAGTCTATGTTCTAAACTAGTTAAACCGTCACAATGTGCATTTAAAAAAAGCTAGTTTCACTACATAATTCACTTTTTCTGTTCTCTCCTGCAGCTCCTGTACCCACACCACAAACCCATACTAGGGATGGGAATTTGAAAGCAAATGTATATTCGAATATTCGACCCCCCGAAAAACGGTTAAGCGAAATGGACATATCCTATAAAAAAAAATGTGGGCAATTTCTTTTTTTTTTACAAATTTTGGTCACACGTTTTTTTCTGAATTTTTTTTTACACAACTTTTTTTTCAAGAATTTTTGGAAATACATACATGTTCAAATAAGTGTAGAAACCAAGTTGAATTTGTCAAATGTATTGAACTGGTGATCACAGTTTGACAGCTATAGGCCTACAGCTTTCATGTGTGGAGGTGATTCACAATCAGCCCAGCTGTAGAGAAGACCCTCTCAGCTGGAACGGAGGTTGCGGGTATAGCAAGGTATAGCATGTATATATAAATGTATCTCTTCTTAGAGTGTAAATAATTACCGGACTATGACCGGTAAAATATGTTGAATACCGGCAAAACTAAATCTCTCCAGTCAAAATGTCTATGTACTTTGCCACCACACACGGTTGCCAAGCAGCGCTTATTGTTGTTTAGGCTGGCCAGGGCTGAAGTCGAATAGTCCATTTAGCTTAGGAACCTTCCTAAAGGAGTGAAATGACCCGGAAGTCCCTCAGTGGCAGCCATGATAAGTGCCGTTCGAATTCTCTAGAATGATGAGAATGATAGGAAAGGAGGTTTCAAACTTCCTTTATAACCTCCTTTAGCTTAGGAACCACTGGACCTCCCTAACCGACAGAAGCGAAAATGCTGCCCCACAATGCATTGCAGCCGCAGCATTTGCCGTCACTCAACAGTCGGCCGTTCACGGAAACAACCGATTATGACCGAGAAATGATATCATGAAAGTTACGGTGCTTATTAAGCTTTTTAAAACATAGGTGGTAAGTTGCCAAAGTGCTTAGTTTTGAACGTTCATCAGTATTATAATCAAAAAGAGAAATATGAACGTTAGTTTTCACTGAGATTATCAAATAAAGTCAACATTTCAGTCTTTACTGAGCTGTGTGGGGTTTGTTCAACTTTTAAAAGATGTTTGAATGGTGATATACACAGTGATAGATGTTAGGGACTAACGTTTATAATAAATACATCTGTATTGATTTTAAGATCTTTAGTTCATACAATCATACGTATTGGGATCATTGGTATTAATGTGGACCGGAGGGAGAGGGTGACGAGCAGAAGTTTCACTTTCCTTTTTTATTTCAATTCCAACTTTGGTCATGAAGAATATGTTTCTCTGTTGTCCACGTTCATAAAGCAAAGCAGCAGCATCAGAGCACGGAGCAGAGTCTCTAGATGAGTTCACAGTAGTCCCTCGTTCTTATTGAACATCCATGTTGTAGTCCGCTGTTTAGAAAACTGTGGTTTCCATAGTTCCCCCACAGCAGCAGAAGCACATTCATGACGTCTGCTCGCGCATCATAAACACGTCGGATAGTGAAAGTGCATTCGGATTCTCTAAAGCAGTGCTTCTCAAAGTGTGGTCCGCGGACCACTGGTGGCCCGTGAGCGCCCCCTAGGGGTCCATGAGTATATTGGTAAAATTTCACATTTTAAATAAATAAATCAATTTAAGTTTTCCGCACTCTCGCGGGAATATCTCCGCAATGGAGCGAGCTTAAGTTTCACTTTTGATTGCATGATATAGCCCAGATAAACACCCTCATCACACCTTTGGCCACTTGTTTGTATCATTTTCAGGCGATTTGTAAAAAACGATGTGTTTTTGGATATGTGTGG
Organism: Pseudochaenichthys georgianus; assembly: GCF_902827115.2. NCBI lineage: Eukaryota > Metazoa > Chordata > Actinopteri > Perciformes > Channichthyidae > Pseudochaenichthys > Pseudochaenichthys georgianus. The sequence continues at coordinate 38,213,386 of NC_047519.1, forward strand.
AGTTAGGTGGTCCGTGAGTGTTTTTTTATTGGTTAAGTGGTCCTTGGTATGAAAAAGTTTGAGAAACACTGCTCTAAAAGTACCGCAGTCTCTTCTCCTAAGTCCTTTTGAATTCTCCGGTCCACTATCCCTTAACCCCGTGACGTTTCACTCAGAGGTCAAGGAATAGACGATAGGGTTAGAACTTAGGTGCTGATCTTTGGACTATTCGACTGCAGCCCATGTGTCGCGAGTGTTGACAGGGGGTGGGGGAGCACGCTCATGAACTGTTAACGCCGGAACCTTGCAGCGGCTGCAGAGCGCATTTGCGCCACATTTGGGCCTAAGATGAGGTTTGAGTCTGCGTGGTCTGCGTGTAGGGAGGGGCAGCAGCCATATCATTGGCTAGAACTAGCTAGATCTGATGGATTTGGACATAAACACGAGTGAAGTATAACCGGACGCGAGAGACAGAGATCAGCACCTGCAGCTCTGCCCGCTGTGAGGGGCCGGTGAGCGGAGCAACACACACCTTTAGACGTCACCTAACACATTTAGCTATGGCACAGTCGTATATATATAAATATATGTATACATTGAATTATTCAATTTGATAATCAACTTACACTCCCAAAAAAATATATATATATTCATAACTCATATTCGAAGACATGAATAATTATTCGAATACCTGAATCATTTCGAATATTCGATTAATCGTTCCCATCCCTAACCCATACACTGATCTATTCTACACCATAATAAAACCAACGGCACTTTTAAGAGCCAAACTCAAATCTCACTATCTCCCTATCTAGCTCTCTTATATCTATCATCCATTTCTTTATTCACCCTTCCATCTATGCTGTGTACTTCTCTACTTTCCTGTGTTTCTCAGTCTGTCTGTTTGTAATCCCGTGTTAATCATGCCAGGTGGGTCTACAAAAAAGACATGTCCCTTCTGTCAGAACATTTTATTTTGTGCACAGAAGATCTGTGCACACATTGCCTTAAGGAGCAGCCAAAAAAGCTGCGCCTTGAGAAGAAGCTCAAGAGGTTTGATGAGAAGCGAGGGGGTTGGGTGTCAGGGCGGAAGAAGAACCACAACATTACTTCCATCGAGGATGAAGCCATTGTCTTGGTATGTACACTTTGTACTGTATGTTAAGGCCCGGACACACCAAGCTGACACCAAAGAACTGACAGTTTGCCAATATATTGGGCCAGGATGAAGTTGAATGTTTTTTATATACATTTATTTCTTAATGATGTTTGTATCTTATTAACCAATATACACTTTGATATCAACTTCAAATATAGATATTATTGCAAAGGTATTATTTAATATTCTCTTTTCTTTCAATTTTAAAACTACTCTTATCTTAACTTTCACAGCCAAGGGACACTATTTTAATTTAACTTTCACATTTAAATAAACAGAGCACTTCCTTCACTTCCATGTTGTGTTCCATTCTTGCTTATGTACACACTTTTAGACCTTAAAAGGTGGGGTAGGTAATTTTGGAGAAACCGGCTCGAGATCGCTAGAATTTGAAAATACACAACCGGAGAAAATCTGCCCCTTCCTCACAGAGCCCCTCCAACACACACGAACGCGCACATGACCAATGAGGGCATGAGATCAGTTTGTGCCCCGATGGAAGGCTGACAGGCAGGTAGGCCATCCAGTTACTTTAGCCGGGCCGGCTCAGATGATTGGTCGTGCTTTTTACAGCACTACGGCTTCCAGAGATTACATTTCTTTATGGATTTATTGTCAAAGCACTTCAGATATTCATTGCTATCGGGATGTTAAGAGCATTCCATGCAATATAACAAAAAGTGTATCTCCAGCCGGTTTCTCAAACTTACCTACCCCACCTTTAACATCATTGTATGTTACTACTCTATATTACTCTTACGACTGCAGCCACAACATACGGGAACGTTTTACATCGCAGCACGCAATTTCAATTTCAACAGTGTCAAGCTATGCTTGGATTGTGTTACATTTTTAATTATGCAATACTCATTGTAAGTGTTAACTGTTAATTGTTGAGTGGTCACACATTTGTATCTTATTGTACTTTAACTTTAAGATGATCAGGGTTTGAACTGGGACTCAGGATACTGATTTATTTGTATTTCGTGTTTGTCTCTAAAATATGTTCTGCTTCTACTGTGTAACCCTTCCTGGTAAATACATGATTCTGCAAAAGCTTAACTCAGCATCTAGGTTTATGAATGGCATACAACTAGATGCTGTCATCAGTAATGTTATAGTTGTAGTTATATTGTTGTTGTTGTTGTTGTTGTTGTTGTTGTTGTTGGTGTTGATGTTTCCTTTCCATTTCTTTAAACAGTAAATATATTATGTTGTCATTACAGCTTGAGAAACTCCATGCCATTGGCTTTAAACCGGTGCTGCTTCTCGGCAAGGAGACCAGGAAGAAGGACGTCAAATGTGAAATCCTAACCCCTCGCTGCACACTGACCGCCTATGCCCAGGATTACCTTGACAAGATAGGCACTTCTTATGAGTACCTTTGTGAAGGTGAGATGCTTGCACTATATCTTCACAGTTCACAGTATTGTGTACTCAAAATGTTTACATCAATGGAGAGCTTAACATTTCCTTATAACCAACACAGTTATATGGAATGAGTTTGGATCAACTCATTTAATAAAGTCAGTTAAGTTAACAACAACTTACAGCGACTGTTTTCAATCCACCCAAATCTTGGGGACAACAACTTGATCCAGTATGTATCCTTTGATTCAGCCAGAAAGCAGTCATTCGAGCCATTTATTTGGGTTTGGCAAACTATATTTTTGTGAGACAACTAACACACATCCTTTCTACCTGTTAGCTGTCACTATTTTTAGCTGCAAAGTTTTACACAAGTTGAAAGTAATTGCAAAATATTTAGGGATATGGACAACGTTTGACTGTTTATTATTTTAGCAAACTACATACAATAAATACATTTTTAAACACTGAGTATGTAGCCTCATGAGACATAGCTCACTGCAGAGGGGACTTGTGGACATGTAACTGTTATTTATCAGGAAATCGGTCGGCAAGTTTACTTGAATTTGAAAAACCATTTTGGGGTATTGAACACTTCCGTATTCATTGTATACAAATTGAAAGTTGTTAGTGTCAAGGTAGTTAGGTTTGATGACTGAAATGTATGTTGAGGCTTGAGCCATCCGTTAAGCAATTTCCTTTTAGCAAACCGTTCCTAAACCGTTTCCTTTATCAATGCCCAAAAGGGAGAACTATGTTGAGGTTAATGGTAAGAGCACAATACATGAAGACGATCCCAGTTGACCACATATTCAGTTTGGCAGTTCTGTATTGAGGTCGTGTTTCTCGGGTTGTAAACAAAAGCAGTTATCCAGTGCATCCAGAGGCCCTTACATGTAGCAGATGTTTTTATCCAAAACGACTTGCTACTTATTTGATTGCACTTACTGTGAGCAAAACACATTTGCATCAGTCGCATAAATTCTGAACAAAATGTGTGGATGTAAATAATGTAAGGGAACATACATGCACACGTCTGTATGTTGTCTACCGACACATTGACATGGAATGTAGACACGAATCGGAAGAATAACATCGCAAAAACAAAACCATAAATGGTTGACTGGATAAATACCACTATTACTCTGCTATTAGCTTTGACTGCACGCAGTCCTATGACATGACAGTATGTTTGATCCTGTCTGGAAACATACCTTAAGCACGCAGTATTTCTTATTTCTAGATATATGAGTTAACCTCTTTGTCTTAAGCAAGTCAAGACCAACATTTGTTTAACTTGCACAGGTTGGACACAGGACTCCACGGGCCAGGGGGGTGCGGGAAATCCTGAGGAAGAGAGAGTCACGCTGAACCAGAAAACAACTGGCAGGAGGCAGGGACCACAGAGAGCCAGGTGCCAGAGACAAGCACCGTGCAGGTGGAGGTGCTGAAGACCCTCCCGTGAAGCAGTGCACCATCATAGAGGTGGGGCAGGAGGAGCAGCCCCAGCGGGATGATGTGAGACGGGGAGGGGCCAGGTAATGAAATGGATAGATCGAAGGGATGAAACCCTCGTTAATGGTCACACATGCAGAGCTCACACAGTGACGTTTGTTCTCTGAGATTTGCAGCTTTTACATTTATCAAAGTCAAGAGTGTTTTCCGATGTTTTCCTAAAAAGTTATTGTTGGTAACTTCTTGACAAGTCATGCTTCTACAATATCTCAAAACACCTAATTGCACTTCTTGCATTTTTGGGAATAATGATTGTTCCAATAGGTAAATAATAATAACAACAATAGCTTAATCTAAATAACTATTTCACCCACAGCTTCATAAATATGAAAGGAAAATGGGATACTTGGGTATGTGTATTTCCTTAGGTACTCGGATATAAATACATATTAAATGTTTAGAAAAATACAGTCCTTCATTCCTGAACAGACATGTGGTTACTATGGTTATACCTTTTTCATACAAACATGAGACACTCTCTACACCTTGGGAGGAAATACAAAATGATTCTAATATCCTAGAATTACTTTCATTTTCAGGTGGGTTTTCTCTCGGTATCCAGTTTTCTAACATCCCAAAAGTCCTGCATGTTAGCTGAAATAGCACTGAGCATTAATACTGAACAATTACAATTAGGTAAAGTCATTTAAATAAAGGTAAATGTTATCTCACCTAATAGCAGCCGGCTCGTGGCAGAGGCCACACAGGGGATGACCAACAGCCTCTTTTTCTAGAAGGCATTGTAGGTGGTGTGGTCTTGCTTCTTTAAGGCGCTCTGAGGCTTTCTGCTGCCGAAAAGGCCAGGATGAGCTTCTTTGAGGCTCCGGAGGACATGAGGAAAGAATGTCAGAGTCTCTCCATATTCTTTTCTGTGAACAGAATGGGAAACTTTAACTGTACATGACTATATTTAAGATGAACACTAAAAATCAAGGATCATTTCTTTGCTCAGTATGGAGCTGGCCAATATCTTTACTGAATTACATTCCTCGTTCGAGTCCTGAACTGTCAGTTGTGTATAAGGTTATTTTCTCTCACGAACACAATTTATTTTAGTTTTAAACTTAAAGCCATTTTTGTGATTTACCAAATTCGTGTTGTGCTGAAGGTTCAGTTGCAGAACCTCCACACGGGAAGACTGGAAGCCCTCAGTCGGGGGGGATGTGACTGTAAAACATCACACAGAGGGTTAACAGCAGATAACTGATGATTTGTATTATCTACCTATTGTTTAAAAGCTTGTGAAATTAAATAAAGCAGTTCTTATGACACCACAGTGGGAATGTCTCCGACTGCAGTGTCACTATGCGTTTATATATTTGAATTATTGTAGACCCTCAACAAGAAATTACTGTTTTCATTCAATTCTCCAACCATTTATTTAGTAAATTCATAAAAATGTAAAATAATTGGGATTTCAACCTGTAGCTGAGCCTTGGTGTCGCCCTCCACGCCTCCCTCTCGGCTTGCCACGTTCTACACAGCCCCTTTTCGGGGACTGTAAAGTGTCTCCTACAGAGCGTGCCCGTTTCCTCTCCTCCGCTGCTTTCTGTGACCAAGTAACAACTCATGTAAGGTTGATGTTGCTGATAAACTGATACCATATGACAGTGGACAAATAAAAAGGAAATTCATTCTCTTGAAGAAAATGTTTGCTTCAAGTTTTTCCTACCATATCCAACTAATGAAGTAAAACAAGTTGAACAAGCTTTATTTAGTAAGCCTCTGCCCCCCATGTTGTAATGATGAACCGTTTTGCAAAGGCCCTATACGTTGATCCAACATCCAGTTACTCTTGGCCTGTTCAGCATCGTTTGGATAACAGATAGTGCCACATTCAAGTAGGAAATGAATGAGGTCATATGGGTTAAAACACCAACCTTAGCTTCAGCTAGCATGTGTTCATGCTTCAGCTCAAGAGCCATGCGTTTCCCTTCTTTGGATGTGGGATTATTGGGGTCTGGGTTGTGTTTTGTTGCCATTGCAACACAGCCAGCCAGCCAGCCAGCCAGACAGCCAGACAGCCAGACAGACAGCCAGCCAGCCAGACAGACAGACAGACAGACAGACAGCCAGCCAGACAGACAGACAGACAGCCAGCCAGACAGACAGACAGACAGACAGCCACAACAGATATGCAAACAAACAGCTGCTGTATGAGACAGACAGAGATAGTGAGACAGATTGTAAGATTGAGATGGATAGATGAAGAAATAGATAATGAATGATAGAAAAAGATAGAGACAATAACTATAAGAAAGCTAGAGAGATAGACAGAGAGATAGGTTGAGTTTGGCTCTTAAAAGTGCCGTTGGTTTTATGATGGTGTAGATCAGTGTATGGGTTTGTGGTGTGGGTACAGGAGCTGCAGGAGAGAACAGAAACAGTGAATTATGTAGTGAAACTAGCTTTTTTTAAGTGCACATTGTGACGGTTTAACTACTTTAGACAGACTGAGTTCATTTACGTGTTTCCTGTTTCATACGCGTAACAAGCACATGGACGTGCACATGGACTATGCCCCTCCCCCCAAACATATATTAAAATGTCGACCAGCGTTAGTACTGTCATGTGTAAAACAAAAGCGATTGAGATAACGTATAACTCACACTTTAACACCGACGTATTCAGCCGTAATTAAGACAAATATTTTTCACACACCACTTATGAGCTGATGTAAATGTAGCTAAACTAGTTTAAGCTTATGTTGAACGTGAGCTAGCTAGCTAGCCGCCCGCAAGAATTATTTCACATTAATGTTGCTTTGCTGATTATGGCGAAGGCATTTCTCAGACTTAGAACAGTTCATTATGTACGATGAACCATGCGAGTGAAGGCTTAAAAAAATCCACAATTATTAAATCTAAGCAAAACATGCATCAGACTTTAGTGACACAACTTACTTTGGCAGAGGATGGATTGCAATGCCGGTGGCAGCGGTCTTTGGCCAATAGGTGGTCATCTGAATTATGTAATTTCCTGTACCGATGATACAATAAAAATATTAATACATTTTCTGTATTTTGACACGATAACTCTTTAATAACCTAAGTAGCCTAAAAACAAAAAAGTATATATTGCCTTATAAAATACAGAAAAGTTTAAACATCTAGCATGATAATAATAAAAAAAGACTAATGATATCTTAAACCAAAATAAATAAAATGGAAAATTAACCGACAACAACAATTTAACATAAATAAAACAAGGATTAAAACAAGGATACATTTGAATCAATGTTGTGTAAAGTACCCGTTATGGTTAAAAAAAATATGTTTTTATTTTTATTTTTTGAAAATAATACAGCTTCCGGCTTCCGGCTTTACGAAGAGGAGACACGGACAACTCTTCCACTTGAAATGCGTTTAAACTGTGTCAGAGAGATGTTTAATCGGTTCATTTCAATTGTTTAATAATTGGTGTTTAATACTGGCAACTTCTAATTGTTGGAAAAACGAAAACGTTCCCAATCGAGACGCCCCATAGATCATTTTTTTGGGGGGGGGGCGTTCGATCCAGCTTCGATTCCGTAACCTTGACGCACTGCCAATCCAACATCCAATCCCGATTTGAAGTTTAATCAGGTGGACTGTAGTCCTAAACGATAGCTGGGGATTTATGGGTGGTGTAGTGGCTTCGGCCATCCTCACCTCGATGACAGCGCAAAGTCGATGATGCTCGAACTGTCCCTTATAGGCAGGGGCGGACTGGCCATCGGGACGTTCGGGACGAATCCCGATGGGCCGGTACTGAAGTGGGCCGGTCGGACGATGTGGGCCGGCCGGTAACCGGCAGGGCTCGACATTAAATGGCCCGCTGGCCTGGAAGCTCTATTTAGACACCCCGGGCCAGCATAACGTACTTTCCACTTGCCCGCTCGGGCCACTAAAAATATTGCTTTAAAAAAAAAATTTGTCTTGTGGTATTGGTATTTTGACTAGTAATTTAGTTAAATTGTTTCGTTTATAAACGCTACAACATAGCGTTCCGTGAGTCGGTTGTCGTTGTTGTTGGGTGAAAAGCAAACAGCTGTTTGCTCCGGAGCGCAGCGGGAGCAGGCTCCCGTGAGCGGGAGCGCGCTGCTTCACTACAGACTATCGCGCCACCTAACCATTCGCCAAATGTTTTTAATACCAGCCGTAACCGGCCAAGCGCCGTGCAAAAAACAATCTTCAAATAAAAGAAAGTCACCGGAGGAGTTAGAGGAGAGTGACAGGGAGTATGAGAAGAAGAGGGAGAGAAAGTTTCAGCCTGCTTGATGGAGTTGGCTGCAGTGACCGTCCTAAAACCCTTTTATAATCTATCGATTAGATTTATGATTCGAAAATTATAAAAGTAGGGTAGACATGTGGAGATTATCCGGCTGAACAAAACGTGCATTTATCAAATGGTTTGTTTTCCACAGACCTTATTTCCAGCTATTTTCCAAAACGAGTGATGTTACGTATTGCGCCGAGGCTTCGGAGCGTGTGTCGAGTAATCCCCGAAGCTTTTTGTGAAGCATGTATCGAGGCTTGTATCGTTTTGGGCCAGTGACGTCATCCATGACAAACGAAGCCTCGCTGCCTGTCGATACCACGTGACTGCTTCAGGAAGCCATTCAGATCGGTTGAACCGTTGAACCCATACAGTATGGTTGAACCACGACGCTCATATTACCCATTGATGTATTCAAGAACCATAATACCCCTCCTGTACCCGGCGGGCCCGGGGACACGATGGATTAAGAGAGCTCAGACCCTCACTTATAGAGGTCGGAACATGTCATAATAAATAGATACAAGCATAAATAAATGTAGGAATAAAAACATCAATAAATACAGGAATACATATGTTGCAGTTTTTTCCGGGAGCTTTAGTGTGTGTCCTGTGGCTCAGCTGGAAAGCAGTTGACTCATGACCGCAGGGTCCCTGGTTCAACGACTGAACAATACGTCTTTTTTGTTGTTTATAAAAGCTACAGCTAAATGAGACAATGTAGTTAATAAATGTATTCTTTGATATGGTTTAGCCTTTCTCCGGCTACAACATGGTTAAGTTTATGAATATTATTAAGGAATACAAATCCCTCTTTGCAATGTTTACCAGCCTCCTTAGGCTTTTCAATCACAATCATTAAACTGGAATAAATACAATATTGTTAACATGAAAATATGATTTTATGTTCGTTGTTTAGAGTTATTCTAAGGCTTTACTCAATGGGAACTCGGTATGAGATAGAGCACACTGTTGAGAAGTCCAATCGGCCTGTTTTACACACTTTGACCAACAGGGGGGTTTGTGTTCAAATGAAGCCCATGATGAAGCCTCATGAGATGAACCCTTTTGCGAACCAATTGGCTGGAAAGCTTCAAAGCTTCATAAGGCTTCATCTCGCCATCACTATCCAAAACCCTTGTCGAGGGAACCAGCAGCTTACTTCCTGGTTTTATGACGCGTCACTGGCTGCACCTCTCCATATGATGCCAATATAAACAAGGTCTTCTGTCGGCTCTGTACATCAATGCCGACCTATGCTGACAAGTAAGTGAAGAGTAGACAATATAAAGGTATTGGCGAAATGTCCCAGCAGTTTAGGATAATGAAGGTTCTAATCAAATCTATTACATAGCCATTACATGTCTAACTCCTAATGACAGGAAGGCAGAACGTACAATACAAATAATAATAATAATAATAGCAGACATTTTTTAACAATGACCACAATATCATTATTTTAATAAACCAAATATGAACAATTGAGGAAAATGAGGAAGAACTGATGATTAAAATGTTGTAGTACAAGTAGTAATGTAGTTAGTGCATACATTACTATTGCAAGAAATGTGTTAATTTTCTTCATTATTAGTCAAATTTCTTTTTTGGACGAATGCTCCGGGCCAGTTATACATTATTTACCCTTAATGTCTACCGCTAGTAAATTGTCTACCCGTCCGTCCGTCGACAATTTACTAGCGGTATTTACTAGCGGTATTTACTGGCAGTACCGCTGTGGGCCGGCGGTACCGAAGTGGGCCGGTCGAGAGTCCCGGGCTGATTTGTAGTCCCAGTCCGCCCCTGCTTATAGGCCTACGTCTGTTTCCGGTTATTTTATTTTGAAATTCAGTCCCTGACGGACGCCAAAAAAGCCAGAGATTATGGAATTAAACCAATACATAAAAGCAAGGATAATTGTGTGTTATTTTGAAAAGAATAACAAATTAGAAGGAAAAAAAGATTTAAAAAATACAGATTTCAGTATCCTGAGGCTCTGAGCCCCATTTCTTTTCATCACAGACGGCAACAAAAGTCCGAAATTATACGATTTAAGATAAAAGCAATAATTGTGGCTTGATATTGAGTAATAACATGTTTTTATGAACCACACAAAAGACGTGCTGCAGGCAGTTGAAATACATTGCTTTTAAATTCGTGCTGTGCAACACGAAAAAAAGGGGCAAATCGTGTTGGCGAACACGAATCAATAGATAAAAAATCGTGTTGGTGAACACGAAATGCCGTGAGACTGGGTTGGATATATAGAGACCAAACCCTTCCATTTCAACAACTCAAAAATCAGTATCACAACAATAGCTGGGGATTGTGGGTATGTAGTCTCTTTGGCGCTCCACATTTCAGTGAAAACAAGTTGTTTCTCAGAATTGAAGGGGAAAAACACAAAAGCATTGCACACAATTTAAACCCATCAATGTCGTTTAATTAACAAGGATAATCTGGTGTTTTTGAGTTGATGAGTAGTGGAGATATCACTGTCAAATCAATCGACAGTAAGGAGAATACTTACTTCCGGGTGTACAATTCTCCGTTATCCAATGGGAATGGACGCTCACATTGCCTTTAAGAGCTGCCGACATAAATGGATGCGGTGCTTCCCTGAGCGTAAAATACCGCCGCCGATGGGAATACATTGCAATCAGTTGAAAGCTCTTTGTGGCCGTTTATGAAGCTGAAGGAGCCTCGGCGCATCTCAACTGCACGCCACGGGACCCTGACCAAGCGTCGCTCATGGACGTTTAGGGAGTGAGAGTGTGTTGTGAATAGAGGGCTCCGCCTGTGTTAATATTACAAGGGTTACAATACGTAACCTGGCGTTTTCCCATTAATTTAGATAAGATAGTACTTTAATGATCCCAAGTTGGGACATTTTTGAATCTTAGTAATCTTGACCAGGAGTTTTCATTGCCTTATCTCAGAGAACTTCTAGAACGCTGCGTTTTTCGATAAGGAGACGTCGGCCCAATCCCAAACCACGCCCTACACCCTACCCCTACAGACTCCCCCTCCGTGACAGAGTGAACTCCGTGGAGTGACACTCACAGCTCAACGAGGCTCCCTCCTGTCAGATGGAGGGAGTAAATACAGCAGCAAGCTTTGGGACGGCCTCCCTCTCTCCGGCAGAAACAGGAAATGCCGTAACTGTATGTAACAACGGTTTCAAATCAGCATCTCTTAGACAAAAAGTTTAAATGAACAAATACAACTCCAAACATCTTAAATTCTGTTCTTTTAGTTTTAAACCTGATGTTTATAAGCTTCTTAATTTTTGCAACAGTCTGTAAATATACACAACTTTATAATAAAATGCACACAGTTACCTTTTTCTAGACTAAACACAGGTTTGATCCAAACTTTAAAAACAAATTAGGTTATCATGAGGTTGTTAACATCGCAATTCATCAGTGGATGTTTGCTGGAACTCTAGATGTTTCTCAATACTCAAATGTCCCCTCCTCGACTCCCCTCCTCGACTCCTATCCTCGATACTTAGTCCCGCCCACAGGAGATGCGAACGGAGGAGTCGAGGAGGGGAGCCGAGGAGAGAGGAGGGGAAGCAGCAGGCGGTTAGAGAAATGAGAACTCCTCTCCTCTGAGCGGTCATCTTAAAGAGACGTCCATTAATGATGACAGGAGGCACAGCAGCCTCTGTCTGATGGACAGATGTGTTCATGACGACTTATATATTTTACTTTGATTCATTGACAGTGCGGTATAATGAGACAATAACAGGCTACAGATGTGGACACACACACACACACACACACACACACACACACACACACACACACACACACACACACACACACACACACACACACACACACACACACACACACACACACACACACACACACACACACACACACACACACATTTATAAATATATACAATTTCAGACTCAAACAAGTATGAGAGCACTCTCATAATAACGTAACACAATCAGAGACTGGATATATCCCCCTCTCTCTGGTCGCTGAAATGGGGAATTGAAATTACGGGCCAACAGTTGTATTTACAAGTATTAAAAGTAAGCAGAGGACACCAAACCAACTGAGACCCGTCTGTCCGCCGCATTTACGCACTGTACAACACACACACCTACACACTGTACAACACGCACCTACAGATCCTAAAGCATAATCAGGCTACAGCCGTTGTGTATTTTATTATGTGAAGCACTAAATGGTCTTAGAAAAACATCGACTCTTTGTTTGTAGATATCTACTAAACTAAAGCAAATAAAGAGAGTAGGCCTGTTATACTGAGTGATATATATTTTACACCCTGCTCTGCTTTCTGCACGGACCTCACAGCTGTTCTCACTGTAAACATCGCGTTGAAAGCAGTTTCTAAAATAATATCCAGGGGATGCATGCAGAGCTGTCATTGGCTGAGATAAGTCCGGCCGTGCGTCACGACTCCACAGTTCCCGGAAATGCATCCGCGGAGGAGCCGTGAAGGAACCATCAGTGTATCCTCGGTTATAGCTCCTCCAGAGAGCCTCCTCGACATTTGAGTATTGAGAAACCTCTTCTGTCATGTCTAAGAAACTCATTGTGAAAGTGTATTCTTTATGTTAGTTTTGTCATGTCCCTTTGTCCTGTGCTTTATGTTTATTTCATTAAGTAATTCTCCGTCTCATTTCAGGCCTCCACGCTCCCCGCCCCTATCTGTCTCCTGCGTCCGTGATTGTTTTCCCCGCCCTGATTGTTTCCACCTGTTCCCCTTACCCTGTGTATATATTGTGCTAGCTCCCTCCTGTCCATTGCCAGTGCGTTTCCTCATTCAGGACTAATGTACCAGCCTACTCCACGGACATCTCACTTACCTTTAAGCATTAGTTCTTGTTTTTCCTCGAAAGAGTGTTTTTGTTTTCCCTGTTTTGTTACCGTGTCAATTCCAGTAAAGTCTTTATTTTGAACACTATCTGAGTCTGAGTTTGAGTCGTCCATTTGAGTTCATGCCTCAGAGTTCACTCCTTGACAGACTCGCTGTTTGAGGGCTTGATAACCCACTCCCCCTCCACACCGCTCCACACTCGTTGGTTTGGATCAGCACTTAATGTGGCGGACCCTCCGCGCGAACACGCAAACGGAGGCGTAGTGTGTAGGGGTAGGGGTAGGGTGTAGGGCATGGTTTGGGATTGTGCCGTCGTACCTCCACTTCCCGACCTTCCACGGAGAGCTGAGCATGGATATCTCTTTCCTGTTTAAAACCACCTCCTCCTCCAGTGTGTTCCTGGAGAACCTGGGCATCAAATGGCGCAATGAACATATTTTACCGTGATTTAATTGTAATACACGTTTCAAAGTGATGCCGAAGTAACAACACACTGATACCGGTTAGTAAAAACCATGAATTAATGCTTTGACAAGTCTGCAGACAGACGGCAGGCGAAAAACCTTTTAAAATGCGTGATTTCTAAATGTAGCTTGGCTAAGCTAACGTTATATATGCTCCGACCGTCCACACTCACAACAACGGCCTATACAGACATAAATAAACCAGCGACTGTATCCTCCATGACACAGGCAGTCTGTGGTTTGTACTTGTTTAACTTTTGTCTAGTTTCTGAACAGATATGAGGAGCTGTGAGCTCTGAGGGCTAACAGCTAACGGCTGATGTTGGTTTTGTGTTTCGCATTGAAGATGACGTCACGGCTCCGCCTACACTGCGTTACTATAGTTACTGCCCAGCTACTAAACTCAACTGTAATGGAAACGCAGCATAAAGTGAGCCAGACCTACAAAGGCCTAACTATACCGTACGAGGCCCTGCAGTGGGAATCCGCCAAAAGACTTCATCTGGATCGAACTGAGCTGTGAGTAAGAGCTGGAGAATCAAGAATGAATCCAAATCAATCACATTTAAAGGGCGAGTGTGAGTCTTTAAAGCCCTTTATGTATGGTGGGATTTATAGTATGGCAGCAAGACTTAAATAGACTTGAAGAAGCCCTAAGCTTTTTGGGGTTCCCTTTCCTGTGGTGTGTAAGAAACATCTACACCAACCTGACGAAACATGTGCAGGGTTTACTGAAAGAGCTGCGTTATCGAAAAGGTAATGTTTTCTTAATCCTAAAAATAAATAAAATATATGAAAATGCAAATATTTAATTTCCGAAAGATAAGTTAGTTATTTTTATAATAAAAAAATAGAAAGACTTAGATTTTCACTTTTGTCCTCTTAACTCTTTTATTAACAAGAAAAAGCCAAGCATTACATTTTTTCCGGACATGTAAATGAGGCACTCATCACATATGTTGAAAAATAGAAACACAATTTATTACAAACTCAACCTGTTAGCTTTTCTTTGTTATGAGTTTTCTTTTAATGTGTATTGTTTCATTATTCAAACTTTCATTTATGCATTCAACACGTTGAGACTCAGTCAAAAATAAAAGACTTTTAGAAAAAAATATCAAAAATGAAAGAAGCTCTGGTGCTTTCTCTCTGAAGACTCAAGCTTTACAAGAGAAACAACAACATACAAATACATCAATATCGATATTCAACACATATTTAAAGCAAAGTTTACAGTTTTCATGCAGAGAAATATGAGTTGAGGTGAACAGCAACCCTCCTGAGCAGTGACAGCCTCCATGGCTACACAGACACAGGAAGGAGCGCCGCCTGAAGAAACTCCAGCATCTACAGAACAATTCGTGAGAAGACGTTAAAGCACATCCCATCATGTTTGATTGACAGCTGATCTCTGTGCAGTGAAGACATGAACACTCAGCTCTCAGCAACAATGATGGACGCAATGAGTTTAAGAAGTAGAAGAGTTCCTCAAATGACTTCAGGCTATTTCAGTTTACAAAACTCAGCTGTGGCTCCATTACCATAAAGCCAAACTCCAGCATGAAGCGGCTGAGTGAATGTGGTCTGGACTCTGTGGAGGAGAGTCATGGTTTCAGAGACGCTGTAGAAGGACAGAACACCTGCTCTGTGATCCAGGTGCACTCCTACTCTGGAGGACCAAGGACCTGAGACAGGAGTCTGGATACTGTTGTGAGGAAATGAATAACTGTTTTGGTCGCAATCTACCGCCCAAGACTTGTCATCAAATCCAAATAAACTTTCACCCCCTGCTCTGCTGATATTCTTGTATGCGACTGCTACATCAACTTCTCCCCCTCTCCACTTCACCTCCCAGTAACAACGTCCCGTCAGACTCTCTCTCAGGACCTGAGGATATACAGTGAATCTGTCTGGGTGACTAAAATGAGACTGATGCATGAATGTTGCTTTTCTGCCCCCCTCAGATAATAACAGCTGTGGGAAAGAAACTCCCTCTGGAGGGAACACAGGGATTACATTTATTTAAAATCAATTTGAACACACTACAGGAAAGGGAAAAATGCAAAAAGCAGAATAGGGCCCCTTTAAGAACGACAGCGTGTCAACATTAACACAAGTTGATAAATATTTGGGCATTACAAATGACCTTGCCCTAAACACACATGGATGTGTGTTGTGTGAGCGCTGCACCTCTGTGTGTCTCACTCTCCGGTGAAGGTGGGGTTGCTCACCGAGGTGGTGGCCGTCTGGAACAGAGGGTTGTCAGCCTGGCAACACACAAATCAAAATGCTTAGTTTCTTTCATCTATGATGTTTATTATAAGTTATTATGTTTTCAGGTATTCTGTGTGTCTCTTAGACAATAATTCATACGCTAATGAAGATAATTTCACACAAATGATACAATCATTTTTAATACAATAAAATATGAAATAAAGGGATATTTTCTTTAACACTAAAGTTTAAGTTTTAAAATCTTATGAAACAAGCAAATACAAATTCCACACAGTCCCATTAGGCGCTTTCACACCGGAGAACTTTTCCCACAAAGGTTCATCAGAACTAAGTACAGATCGCGTTCACACCGGAATAAATCCCTGGGGAGGATTAGGCAAATAAAGCCGCTGACGTCACTTCTTCTTCTTCTGCTTTGGGTTTACTGGCAGGCCGAAAACAACTTCACGGCGTATACTGCCGCCCAAAGTCCCCGACCGGAAGTCCCCGGAGTTGGGGAAGGCTTCAGTAGAAGCTGCTGGGAGTCCCAGCAGCTTCTACTGAAGCCTTCCGAGTAAATCGCCAGAATGTCGACACCTCCTCATCTCCACCTCTCCCATGTTTTATTTTGTGTTGCCATAAATTACTCTGCGTTTCTGCGCTGGGCTAATGCTAATGCTAATAATGCTAATGCGAGGATAATAAAATGGCGGCTTCACAACACTTTTTTTGAGTTTTATGGGGCGTGGTTTGCAATCCGCCCAGCCAATCAGACATAGGAACCTTTTTCTCCCACGAAAGTACCTGCTCTCTAGCAGGGACTGTAAATGGGGTTAAAAAGTTTGCAAGTCCTGCGGTGTGAAAGCAGCTACTCATTTTAGTTCCGGCTCTTTTTGGTGTGAACGCGACATTTCAGAACTACACTGAACAAAAATATAAACACAACACTTTTGTTTTTGCTCCCATTTTTCATGAGATGAACTCAAAGATCGAAAAAAAAAAAATGTATAAACACAAAATAACCTTTTCTCTCAAATATTGTTGACAAATCTGAAAAAATCTGTGATAGTGAGCACTTCTCCTTTGCCGAGATAATGATTATTGCACAGGTGTGCCTTAGGCTGGCCACAATAAAAGGCCACTCCGAAACGTGCAGTTTTGCTTTATTGGGGGGTCTGGGGGGTCCGAAAACCAGGCAGTATCCGGTGTGAGGGGTAGGGGTAGGGTAATGTTGTGAATCGAGTGGCACATGGTGGTGGTGGGGTTATGGTATGGGCAGGCGTATGTAATGGACGACGAACACAGGCACACATGTGCAATAATCCTGCTGTCTAATCAGCATCTTGATATGCCACACCTGTGAGGTGGGATGGATTATCTCGGCAAAGGAGAAGTGCTCACTATCACAGAGCTTTTCAGATTTGTGAACAATATTTGAGAGAAATGGTTATTTTGTGTAAATGTTTTAGATCTTTGAGTTCATCTCATGAAAAATGGGAGCAAAAACAAAAGTGTTGCGTTTATATTTTTGTTCAGTGTATGTATATATATGTATATATATATATATATATATATATATATGTATACAATGTTAGCCATAAAGTTGGAATAATTTAGTTTTCAGACACTTTCCTTTTTCTATTCCTATTTAATTTTCACTGTGATAAGTTTGAAAGAGATTGATCAATAATGTTTTGAGAAGATATACATTATCTATCAAGAATAAATCAAATTGTCCCAATCATTAAATGAGAAGCGGTAAAAAATATTTTATTCCAACTTTTTGGGCAACAATGTATAAAAATATCTAGATTGTCTCACCTCTGCCCACTTGGATTTCTTCTTTTCATTTTCAAATTTTCTGAATTCTTTTATGTCCTTCATGTAGAGGAGTAGCTTGATGAGCATCAGCATCAGGATGCCAATGAGAGCAACAGATGCAATGGAGCCCCCGATGATAGCTATGACACTGGGGGGCTTCGGACAGTCTGGAGGAACAGGGAGAAATTAGGCGACAGAAAGGTTTACTGATATCGGAAAGGACAGCCTATATCAAACATTATGAATTGAAGAATAGAGTATGTCTGCTGACATTTGTGAGTGTTTATTTTGGCCGGCTTGTTGGTCAGTCGGCATACCACTTTGGACTATTTGAACTGTTTTGTGTTGACATGAATGGTCCCCGGAGAGTGAATCCTAAAAATGATGGTAATCCTCTGACTAACTTATATAAAAACTAGTTGCAATGCGATAACTTTAGTGATCCTCTGACTTTCCATATTGCTTCATATTCATGAACAAATACCTGCAAAACTTCCCATCAGCCTCAGCTGTTTTTGTGTTTAGTGCTTACTAGAAAAATATTAGCATGTAAGAACATAATAAACATTATAGTACACCTGCTGAAAAGCATGACCATGTTAAAATGCTGTGTCTAGCATTTAGTTAAAAGCACCGCTGTGTCTACAGCCCCACAAACCTGCTAACAACTTTAGTCTTGTTAAATGTTTCCAAATAGCATACAATAGTACTTCAATGTAAGAGTTTGATAGCTCTGAAGAATATTCCACACATTATGAGCTGCTCACCTCTCTCTTTGAGAATGTTAGCCTTGTAGTGATCTTCTCCGAACAACTGGTCCAGATCGAACCTGATCCAGCATCCCTCCGTGTCCTTCTGATGGCACTTCTTGCTTTGTACGGTGAACTGATCAACCATCTCGTGATAAATGCTTTTTTTGCAAGCCACACTGCAGTTTTTTTTAAAGGGACCGGACTCAAAGCCAAGGCATTCAATGCAGTTCCTGAAAACAAGATTATTTTTAAATTCATAAAATGTTTCCAATTGTTTAAACATGCCATCATTTAAAACATTACTATGAATTTACAAATAATGCATTGACACAAGTATTGTATAAGCATAGGATACTTTTGAGAAATAGTACCTATGTTTGCTAAACTTACATTTAAGATAAGATAAGATATAACATGTTGAAACACAACAGTAAAACAAATGTTCAGATTATCTTTCTGGGTAGATACTGATGATATCAGAGAAGAACTACAAAAAAGTAACATCACAAACATTTATTGTAATAATTACCCAACAAAACCTTAAGCTAATCAATGTTCTTTATGCTGCACCATCTTCCCCCAAAAACAGTTTAAATCACCCGGGGCATTTTCGCAGCTTCCACATATTATTGGAGTGATTTCTTTTTTAAATGTGATAGGTCGACAATCATTTGAAGTAAAGGTTCAGTAGAAGTTTACATCCTTACAGTTTGGTCTGGCAGGGGTCTAGGCAGCCGAGGCATTTGTGGCATCGTGGATGCTGGTATCCGTCCTTACACTCACAGCGGTTACACTTGCAGGTCCCTCTGTTGTAGCACACGGTGTTGTTGAGGGTCCTACAGCCCTCCTCAGACACCTTACACTGACAGGCTGAGCCTTCAAAGCCTGAAAAGCAGTCACATCTGCCACAATTGCATTTACCGTTTCCTACAAGTAGAGAAATGGAGAAAAGAGTTCAAGTACATTTGCAGTAGGAGATCCCATTGGGCAGAATGTGGGAGGTGCTGGTAGTTCTATAACTATATCTTGTAAAAACATTTCATGAATGTCTTTATGTTAAAACAAATATTGGGGTTTTCCTGGTACTTTGCTTTATGCTTTACAAATGATTTATGAGAAAGTAAATGCAATTCGCCCATATGTTAGGTCTGAGAGATACAAAGTGTTTCGATGAAAGTACCTATAGCTATCTGGTAAAACACACAATGAAAAAAGTAATGTTTTTTGGAAAATTACTAAAACTCTACCTCCACATAGTTTATTCTGGAACTTCTCACAGTGCTCATCGTCACACTCGCAGAAGTCACCATAGTAACTACTTCCACTCTCTGTGGTGTGGCACTGGCACCTGCCACACACACAATCTCCTCGGCCCTCACACTCGGTGCCGTTGTTCCTCTGACAGGACGCTCGCAGCGTGAGCTCGTCTTTTTCCCCAATCGAGCACTCGCAGAACTGACCGATGGAGCCTTCGCTGCAGCTGAATGAGGACAACACGGAGAGCAACAACACCGTAATTACAGGAACTATGTTTACGTTTTGGTATAAGCGGTATGCTGTTTGGAAACATTTACCAGGCTCAAGTTTGTGGGGCTGTAGCATGCCAACATTAGCTAATTAGCACTGAACACAAAGACAGCTGAGGCGGATGGGAAGTGTCATGTAGTTTACAATTTTGAAATAAACACAATCCCTTGAAATGCCACACTGAACGGTTCCTTTAAGTTTCGGTGATTATGAAGGGACACTAATGCATTGTTGGGGACTGCAGTTCTGTGGGTCTTCCCATTGACTCTCACAGTCTAGATAGGGTCCTGCCAATATGCAGTTAATGCCTCTTAAAGTGAAATACATGTCCTCCATCCTCTGCTGTCACTGTGACATCACATTTCATCTGGAGGGATAAGGTAGGGTTGAAGAGGTGTAGTACAGGCTATGACATTTACGGAAGTGTGTGGGCATATTTAACGTAAACCTCTTCAGTGTTCGATCTGGAGAGGACAATTCTTTGATGGATAAATGGTTAATTTGTCAGTACATTTTATTTTCAATTCCAAGCCCCTGTAGCGCATTATGATCATATTTACGGTGGCCGACAGGGGCCAACGCGTTGCATGTGCTAAACAAAAAGCCCAGCAGATCTGAAATATGACCGGAAACATGTTAAAAATAAGCTGATACAACATTTTAGGTAAGTTTCCAACAACGGAGACAGTTGTCCAGCTTTATAGTCCTGAACGTCACCAAGCGCTCTGGTCCCAGCTGTGTGCGTCACTCTTTAGTGTCCCCTGGTCTCCCAGCTGTGTGCGTCACTTTTTTGTATCCCCTGGTCTCCCAGCTGTGTGCGTCACTCTTTAGTGTCCCCTGGTCTCCCAGCTGTGTGCGTCACTCTTTAGTGTCCCTTGGTCCCCCAGCTGTGTGCGTCACTCTTTAGTGTCCCCTGGTCTCCCAGCTGTGTGCGTCATTCTTTAGTGTCCCCTGGTCTCCCAGCTGTGTGCGTCACTCTTTAGTGTCCCCTGGTCTCCCAGCTGTGTGCGTCATTCTTTAGTGTCCCCTGGTCTCCCAGCTGTGTGCGTCACTCTTTAGTGTCCCCTGGTCTTCCAGCTGTGTGCGTCACTTTTTTGTATCCCCTGGTCCCCCAGCTGGGTGCGTCACTCTTTAGTGTCCCCTGGTCTCCCAGCTGTGTGCGTCATTCTTTAGTGTCCCCTGGTCTCCCAGCTGTGTGCGTCACTCTTTAGTGTCCCCTGGTCTCCCAGCTGTGTGCGTCACTTTTTTGTATCCCCTGGTCCCCCAGCTGGGTGCGTCACTCTTTAGTGTCCCCTGGTCTCCCAGCTGTGTGCGTCACTCTTTAGTGTCCCCTGGTCCCCCAGCTGGGTGCGTCACTCTTTAGTGTCCCCTGGTCTCCCAGCTGTGTGCGTCACTCTTTAGTGTCCCCTGGTCCCCCAGCTGGGTGCGTCACTCTTTAGTGTCCCCTGGTCTCCCAGCTGTGTGCGTCACTCTTTAGTGTCCCCTGGTCTCCCAGCTGTGTGCGTCACTCTTTAGTGTCCCCTGGTCTCCCAGCTGTGTGCGTCATTCTTTAGTGTCCCCTGGTCTCCCAGCTGTGTGCATCACTCTTTAGTGTCCCCTGGTCTCCCAGCTGTGTGCGTCATTCTTTAGTGTCCCCTGGTCTCCCAGCTGTGTGCGTCACTCTTTAGTGTCCCCTGGTCTTCCAGCTGTGTGCGTCACTTTTTTGTATCCCCTGGTCCCCCAGCTGGGTGCGTCACTCTTTAGTGTCCCCTGGTCTCCCAGCTGTGTGCGTCACTCTTTAGTGTCCCCTGGTCCCCCAGCTGGGTGCGTCACTCTTTAGTGTCCCCTGGTCTCCCAGCTGTGTGCGTCACTCTTTAGTGTCCCCTGGTCCCCCAGCTGGGTGCGTCACTCTTTAGTGTCCCCTGGTCTCCCAGCTGTGTGCGTCACTCTTTAGTGTCCCCTGGTCCCCCAGCTGGGTGCGTCACTCTTTAGTGTCCCCTGGTCTCCCAGCTGTGTGCGTCACTCTTTAGTGTCCCCTGGTCTCCCAGCTGTGTGCGTCACTCTTTAGTGTCCCCTGGTCTCCCAGCTGTGTGCGTCACTCTTTAGTGTCCCCTGGTCTCCCAGCTGTGTGCGTCATTCTTTAGTGTCCCCTGGTCTCCCAGCTGTGTGCGTCACTCTTTAGTGTCCCCTGGTCTTCCAGCTGTGTGCGTCACTTTTTTGTATCCCCTGGTCCCCCAGCTGGGTGCGTCACTCTTTAGTGTCCCCTGGTCTCCCAGCTGTGTGCGTCACTCTTTAGTGTCCCCTGGTCCCCCAGCTGGGTGCGTCACTCTTTAGTGTCCCCTGGTCTCCCAGCTGTGTGCGTCACTCTTTAGTGTCCCCTGGTCTCCCAGCTGTGTGCGTCACTCTTTATTGTCCCCTGGTCTCCCAGCTGTGTGCGTCACTCTTTAGTGTCCCCTGGTCTCCCAGCTGTGTGCGTCACTCTTTAGTGTCCCCTGGTCTCCCAGCTGTGTGCGTCACTCTTTAGTGTCCTCTGGTCTCCCAGCTGTGTGCGTCACTTTTTTGTATCCCCTGGTCTCCCAGCTGTGTGCGTCACTCTTTAGTGTCCCCTGGTCTCCCAGCGGTGTGCGTCACTCTTTAGTGTCCCCTGGTCTCCCAGCTGTGTGCGTCACTCTTTAGTGTCCCCTGGTCTCCCAGCTGTGTGCGTCATTCTTTAGTGTCCCCTGGTCTCCCAGCTGTGTGCGTCACTCTTTAGTGTCCCCTGGTCTTCCAGCTGTGTGCGTCACTTTTTTGTATCCCCTGGTCCCCCAGCTGGGTGCGTCACTCTTTAGTGTCCCCTGGTCTCCCAGCTGTGTGCGTCACTCTTTAGTGTCCCCTGGTCCCCCAGCTGGGTGCGTCACTCTTTAGTGTCCCCTGGTCTCCCAGCTGTGTGCGTCACTCTTTAGTCTCCCCTGGTCCCCCAGCTGTGTGCGTCACTCTTTAGTGTCCCCTGGTCTCCCAGCTGTGTGCGTCACTCTTTAGTGTCCCCTGGTCCCCCAGCTGGGTGCGTCACTCTTTAGTGTCCCCTGGTCTCCCAGCTGTGTGCGTCACTCTTTAGTGTCCCCTGGTCTCCCAGCTGTGTGCGTCACTCTTTAGTGTCCCCTGGTCTTCCAGCTGTGTGCGTCACTTTTTTGTATCCCCTGGTCCCCCAGCTGGGTGCGTCACTCTTTAGTGTCCCCTGGTCTCCCAGCTGTGTGCGTCACTCTTTAGTGTCCCCTGGTCCCCCAGCTGGGTGCGTCACTCTTTAGTGTCCCCTGGTCTCCCAGCTGTGTGCGTCACTCTTTAGTGTCCCCTGGTCCCCCAGCTGGGTGCGTCACTCTTTAGTGTCCCCTGGTCCCCCAGCTGGGTGCGTCACTCTTTAGTGTCCCCTGGTCTCCCAGCTGTGTGCGTCACTCTTTAGTGTCCCCTGGTCCCCCAGCTGGGTGCGTCACTCTTTAGTGTCCCCTGGTCTCCCAGCTGTGTGCGTCACTCTTTAGTGTCCCCTGGTCCCCCAGCTGGGTGCGTCACTCTTTAGTGTCCCCTGGTCTCCCAGCTGTGTGCGTCACTCTTTAGTCTCCCCTGGTCCCCCAGCTGTGTGCGTCACTCTTTAGTGTCCCCTGGTCTCCCAGCTGTGTGCGTCACTCTTTAGTGTCCCCTGGTCTCCCAGCTGGGTGCGTCACTCTTTAGTGTCCCCTGGTCTCCCAGCTGTGTGCGTCACTCTTTAGTGTCCCCTGGTCTCCCAGCTGTGTGCGTCACTCTTTAGTGTCCCCTGGTCTCCCAGCTGTGTGCGTCACTCTTTAGTGTCCCCTGGTCTCCCAGCTGTGTGCGTCATTCTTTAGTGTCCCCTGGTCTCCCAGCTGTGTGCTTCATTTGCATGTATTATAGCAGATTTGTGTTTTTTTATTTGCATTGGTTTTGAAACTGCAGCGCGTTTCTCCTTATGTTGGGCTGTTTTAATGTACAGTATCTGCCCATATCGGCCACCATACTTATCATATTGAACATACAGCCTAAAGGGCCTTCTACACGTAATCATGTCAATATGTGTTTGGAGTTGTGGTGGGAAGGACTCTGCACAAACTGCTCTCCATGACTGATTATCCTGACCGTCCTCTCCACCAGCTGCTGGACACACAGCAGAGATTATTCTCCACACACTGACAGGACAGATAGAGGACATCTTTGCATCCTGAATAACCCTCCACAAGCCTCCCCTATGATTAGCAGAGAACTCACAGCTTCATAGTCTGTCATTTATTTTTTACTTTATCTTCCAGTCTGTTTTTTCATTGCAATAACCATAAACAACTTGTACATACGTACTCACACTGCTTCACTGCATTTATGTAAATACATGCCAATTTACAGTCAATGTTTAGGAGTTGTAAAGCTTACCTGCAAATACCACAGCTAACTCTTCCCGTGCCGTTGCAGTGTGGGTGACTGCTGTCCTGTGGGTCTTGACATTCACACTCACAGTTTGAAGATAGGGTCACTGTCAATGTGTCTTTAATTCCCAGTGGTCTTATGGTGAAAGACTTGTCTTCAATACACGTGTCTGCTGTCACTGTGACATCAAAATTAATCTGGAGAGGGAAGGCAGGGTTAAAGAGTCAGAGCTGTAAAATATGTATTGTTAAATATATAAAAAACACACACTGGTTTTAATGGTAAACTTGTGAAAGCCACATTCTTGATCCCCCCTTGTACTTAAATGCAATCCCTTCCAGCTTCTTTACTTTTTAACGTAATTTGTCTTATGTCTTAAGTGCCTTTGTACATGCCTCTTTACCAAAGTCTTGTTGGCTGTTGGCTTCAGATGAAAAGTGTTTTTTTACCACTAATAAAAAACCCAGATATATTTGAAAGTTAAAGCAGCACGGACGTATTTCATTCCTCCTGGAAATTCAGGACTGGCGGTGAAGATATTTCAGGTGAAATGTGCCGCAACAAGTTTCTCAACCCGCTAAGCTCACTTCCCCCGTAGAGACTGCACTGACCGCATTATATGGGGGGGTCGCTTTAGGTGCACTGCTCCAGTGTTGTAGTAAAGTCACCAATTCACGAGTCCAAGTCACTCTCGAGTCACCACTCTTCGAGTCCGAGTACAAGTCCGAGTCACGTCGTAGTCGAGTCCGAGTACAAGTCTGAGTCACCCAAGGAGTGTCCGAGTCGAGTCCGAGTCATCATTACCTGTGTTCGAGTCTGAGTCCAACTCCGAGTCACCTAAGAAGAGTCCGATTTCAAGTCCGAGTCACGTCGTAGTCGAGTCCGAGTACAAGTCTGAGTCACCCAAGGAGTTTCCGAGTCGAGTCCGAGTCGAGTCCGAGTCATCATTACCTGTGTTCGAGTCCGAGTCCAACTCCGAGTCACCTCAGAAGAGTCCGATTTCAAGTCCGAGTCACCAGTCTTCATGTATTAATCTTCGTGGATATATGTGTTGAAATGTAGCTGCTCCTCTACATTGCTTTTATCCTGTCATGTTATACTAATCTGTCTATTGAACTGCTGTGAAGCGAGTTTGGCTACAATTCTTAGGTGCTATACAAATATAAAGCTTATTACTAATATTAATATTAATATTATTATTATTATTGTAAATGACCTTTAATATGTCTAACTATATTTAAAATTAGTTAGAGAAGTGATTACATTTTTATGCCAATATTTTCATATGGTAAAGTTTTAGTTTTGCACTTTTATTTTGATAGTAATAAGATCGGGACTCTTATTTTGAAAGAACTTTTACCGGTTAAATCGGTTTACTGATAAAGATTAAGCCCCAGAAAGCACATGGCTACTTAGCATGCAGAATGACATCATTCTGCATGCTAAGTAGCCATGTGCTTTCGTTATCGGCTGAATCTTTATGTATTGATTCGATCACGTTACTCTGATGATAGTGTTCAAGACAGCCTATATGTCTGAACTCGATCCTTAGAGTAATGTGTTACGGAGCCTTCTCTTCAATATTGTTTCTTCTTAACGAACATTTTGCTCTTTTCCAATGTGGAAGCAGAATGTGTGAAAGCGGGGCCCAGGACGTGAACTCGACTAGCAGGTGCACAAGCCAGGATAGAGGACATCAGACTCCAGAGAAAACTTGCTCGAGTCCGAGTCCAAGTCGGAGCGTCAATGTACAAGTCGAGTCCGAGTTTTTTAAATGTAAAAGTGTCTTTGAG
The DNA here is from genome assembly GCF_902827115.2 of Pseudochaenichthys georgianus. NCBI lineage: Eukaryota > Metazoa > Chordata > Actinopteri > Perciformes > Channichthyidae > Pseudochaenichthys > Pseudochaenichthys georgianus. The sequence continues at coordinate 38,239,481 of NC_047519.1, forward strand.
TAATGAGAGAAAAGGAGCTATGATACATTTAAATGTGTTTAGTAGTTATGTCATTATTATTACCATACTAAATCCAGTGCCACAAGGACCTCAAATTAATATAACAGGAATTTGAAATCAAATTGAAAAGCTTAAAAATACTACAGAAAGAACTGACCTCCTCTCCCACTGATACATTATCACAAATCCCTTCGCTCTCCCCTGCTGGTCCTGCACCCTTGCAGTTGGGGGTGTAGACAACGCTCACATGCTCAGGCAGATTGTCATGGGTCACAGTCACTTTGGACGACAACCTCTGCCATGGAGTGCACATTCAAGAGGGTTGGATAAAACAAAAACGTGTGAGGAAAATAACTGACAGATGCAACAAAAAGGAGAATGTGATAAACGGACAACTTACTTTGTAGGCATCCTTGATCAATTCAACCACATTTTTTGAATCTGAGGACAGAACTCCCACCTCTGATTTTGGAATCAATTTAGTGAGTTGCTGGGATAAAAAACAATTAAATTAAAACAATTAGCATAAGAATGAAATGTGTGAATCATGAATAATGAGGCACAAAAACAAAAGGTACATTTATTTTACCTTGTACACATCCTCCACATTTTTTGTCACTGCAAATATCGGCTGAATATTGTTTTTTTCCAACTGCATGGCTAGTTGTCCAACAGATGGGTAGTCCTGCACACAACCATCCAAGACATCAGTGACATTTTGTAAACCTTATGTTACACACCTTACAGAACTATTTAAGGTGCTAACCTCACTACACAAGTTTTTCAACAATGTATTACAATCTTGGTAACCATGCCACTGCAACAAATGAATTCAGAATCAGAAATCCTTTATCAGTCCCACATCGGGGATATTTACATTGTTACAGCAAACGTGGCATGGCAGGTAAAAAAAAGGCATTTGCTTATGTGGTTCCATACCATTACATTGCTTTTGGTGTACAAGCTGTTTTCTATGTGGCACTGTTCATCATTGGGTTCCAGTATGCCAGCTAATTTTCCATCTCCGGCCATGTGGAATCCGGCATCAGTGGTCAGCACAATCAGCCGAGTGCTGCTGTTCCTCCAACCTATTCTTTCCTAAACAACAATACATGCGTAAGGGACAATTTAAATAAGAACACTTTAAAGGCCCATTTAATTTTCGCTTTAAGAAAACCCTGTGATCTCCCATATCAGCCTCCTACAAAGTACATTTAAACCCAAGTAGATGCATTGTGAAAAACATGGGAGTAACTATGAGGATGTTGTAATGCTTCTGGTCCTAGGTTTAGGATAACAAAACAAGATTGTGTTTTTAGTTTGGATAGAAAACGTTTTTTTGACATTGTGATTGTGTTAAAGAAAAAATGAAATGATGGGGATGGTAAGCTTTTGTTGGGCTGCATTTTATATCTTTATATATGAACAATCTAGATCAGTGTGTCTCAACTGGTGGGTCGCGAACCAAAAGTGGGTCGCGGACCCTTTTCGAGTGGGTCGTGGAAAAAGTGAAGACATTTTTTTTTTTTTTTTGAAAAAAGTCAAACTTTTATTTTGAAGGCCCGATTTTCTAACGCTGTGCACGCAGTAGGCGTTGGACAGGAAGTACCGGAGACCATAAACGGCTTTGAAAACGTCTGTCACGTAGTGATCATCTTCTCAATAAAACATCTTTGTTGATGTTTTTTCGAGTCTTCTGGCCAATCAGAATCAAGATTGTTGCCGGAAGTCCCCACGGAGAATAACTTTGCGGTAGAACTATTCTTTATACATCCATGGGTACAACTTCAGATAGAAATCAACACATAATGAAATATGACCATCGGTTTGATGATTGACAGGTCACAGAAAAATGGGAGTTATCTACCCTTACCCACAATTTAAAGTAAGTCACACAGACTATCTCCTCTTTGCTCTTCTCTCTGTGAGGAGCAGCAAGTTCAGCATCAGAACAAAGTGAAAAACAAACAATGGCATAAAATATTATATATTATTTTCTTCTCAGAGTACCAGAATGCGTAGTTTATGTTTGTATTTCTAAAAATCTCCTGGGGGAGAATCCCCCCAGACCCCCTGCTGGGGTTGGGTTTTCAGCATGTGTGCCTTTTTATACAGTTCAGCTTTGATTCCATCATCTCATTAAACCTTTTTTAAAAGCATGCTTTAGTTCTGTGAAGGGATATAAGGGATATATGCACTGTATTTCACTTTTATTAATATTGTATGCTGAAAAGCTTATATTACAGCACGATTTTTTGTTGAATAGATTTGAGTGCTTCAAAATGTTGGGTCGCGATGTAGTGACCAAGTAAAAAGTGGGTCCCGAGGCCTGACCAGTTGAGAACCACTGATCTAGATGATGGGATAAATGTACAAATTGTGATCTACTCTCCCTACCTCAAAGGGCACTATGTAATGCTCTGATAGGCTCCTCCTTTGTACATAAACAGAATACTTTCTCCTGTCAACTCTCTTTTATGTCTATACTTGCTTCCTCAGATTACAGGCCCTTTGATGTTAGAAAAATAGCATCAAGCCTAATTGTACTTGTCAGGGTTAGGGTCATGAGGTATATTTTGAAGTTTTGAAAATGTCATGAGGTATACTTCAGAATTCAGTTGCTAGTGGGTACGGCTATTTCACTGCTTGAAAGCAGAGACCCTGAAACATTCTAAATTTGATATTTTACTTCTACTTGAAACGGCCGAAGAGTTTTCTCTTGTTTACTGTTCATCCTTTTCTAATAATGAACCCGTTCTTGCTCTCCTTGTCTAACTCACAGGTCATAGTTACTTCTTTGGTAGATTCCTTACCCCACACACGGCCGCCTGCATCATGGCGTCCAGACTACCTTCTGGAGAGTCCAAGTTCCCAGAAATGAACTCCTCAGTTACTTTTGTTTTGAACTGTTCTTCTTCTGACGTCATACTAAGCACATGTCTGTAGCCAAAGGCAGCCTGGCACTTTTGGTAATTCTCATCACACGGCTTCAGCAGTTTCTCCTTGTTGGTGTTTGTGTAAGGAAGAACTGTCTTATCAACAAACGCACCAAACCCTGTAGTTAAAGAAAGGGCAATTGGTTTGTAATCTTTTTTTCCTTTTCATTAACTGAAATAAAAGGCAAAGCCAGGGGCGATTTACTTGTTTCCCAAGATGTTTGAATGGTGAAATGCAGTGATATTTGTGTAGACCTAACACGTTTTACACAGTGGCAGTTCTAGACCACGGGGGTGTTACCAAATAATAGACAATTGTATTGTTTATGATTTGAATTGTCAGATTAACATTTGAATCTTATTACCTATTTGAGCAGAATTAGTGATACTCTTCAGAGCTGCAAAAAGATCTTTTCCCAGTTCTTTGACATTTGCCAAGTCGTCTTTCATGGAGTAAGACAGGTCCATCAGGTAGTAGAGATCAACCGGATAACCCTGAACTCGTTTGAAAGAAACCCTGAATGTCTTAGGAAGCCCTGTAAAAACAAAAAATAAACACACAAACAGAAAAGAAAGAAAACTGCTCAAGCATATTTCACGTTTAGTGCCCGTAGTTTTCACAATTCCTCAAATCAAATGTGATGATAGTGGCGATTAAGAACTTTTTTTGACCAGCCAACACAGGCAACAAATCACCGTAGTTCCTTCCGTTCACAAATGTCCGCATCAACTGATTCCACTCACCAGGTCGCAGTCTCAAACTAATCTTCTGTGGACTCAGCTGAACAGGCTGTTTCAGCTGTTTGTTGAATGACACGGACAGAGGATCTGCCTTCACGATGACTAGAGTGTTCTCCGGGGAGATGATCTCTTCCCTCTTGCAGCCTCTCTTCATCAACTGAGCTTTGGTGTCACAGCGCACTGCTTCCTGCTCACCTGCTTTTGTAAAATTCTGTACGAAGAGGATGAAAAACACGCAAAAGATATATTATGTTCACTCATCTGTGTCTGCCTATTATGTTGTTTATATTACTTCTTGCATATGGTTTGGGGACTGACATAATACATAGAACCGCAGTAAGTCTTTTGAAGGTTACTTTTAAGATCACTATAATTGAGAGTTTTGGAAAAAGAGGTTAGGGTCCAAAGTTTTCTTTATTTACAATCAGCAAAGGTCTACCTAAACATTATGTCGAAAAAGGAGGGAACTTTTCCGTAATACTTTATATATGTCATCTTATTTGTTACAGGCGCTATATAGTATATCGAAGCACAATCAACATGACCGATGGGATAAAGGTGTCTGGTTGGAATGTAAGGGGGGTTGAAAACTATGTGAAGAGGAAACATATTCAAAAGTATTCGATACAACATAATATTGATATAGCCTTTCTGCAGGAGACACATCTGACAGACACAGAGCATGTTAAACTAACTCAAGGAAAGTATAGCCAGATATTCTTTCATCATATACAACCCAAACAAGCCAAGTGGCAATATGTCTTCATAGGAACGTCCCATCCCGCAGCGACGTGCAGGCAGGGGATGCAGAGCCTCACCTGTCATACTCCAATGTAACGGGAATAAAACTAAAGAAAAACTAAATATTAATAATAATAAAAAATGTCTCCACTGATTTATTTTGTAAATGTGATTCTGTATGATTCCAATCTGTATAATTCCAATTGCTTTTTATAGTCAAAATCGGCAAATTTGACGAGCTCCGCTACGGGAGCGATGAGAAGTGAGGCAGGGACGAGTTCTGCCTCACCTCAGATGCGTCACCCCACAGGACACTGGCTGGAGCGCGGGCACTAATCGCATGCCTGTTACTAGGGATGTCCCGATCACCTTTTTTTGCTCCCGATCCGATTCCGATCATTTGATTTTGACAATCTGCCGATACCGATTTTTCCCGATCCGATCTTTATGCAAAGCATTAAGAGAAAAAAAAGGTAACAGATAACGGCTGGTCATCCAACGCGATGAATTCAGCTATCTTGGCTGTTATTTGTTTGGCCTTTTCACTGTTCTGGGGCAGTTTCTCTTTCCTTTTGAAAGTCTCTGAAAGTGTCGGTTGTTTCAGTGCCGTTACCTGAGTGGCCGCTGTGTACTCGTCGTGTTGTGTTGGTGTTTGTTTCTCAGGTAGCGTATTAGATTGGTCGTGTTGAACGTAGCTCTGTTCTTTCCACCACGCGGAACCTCTGCCTTGCAAACATTGCATCTGGCTGTTACACTGCCTTCGCTTTCAATTTTATAATACTTCCAAACTCCTGACATTTTCTCTGTCCCGACTCCCGAGTCACCAGCTGAACGTAGCCTCTCATTAGCTTACTGCTACTATCAGACCTTGCGCCCACTCTGTTGCCAGATTTCAGAGAAATAGCAACCAGGTCTAAACAAGCCCAAAGAAAGCAACACATACATGATGTTGTGTAATTTTAAAACCAAAACTAAGTCCTCATGATGACTTTAGACGTGAACATGGTCATTTTTGTTTTGAAACATTAAATAAAAAAAAAAATGTTTTATAAAAAATAAATCCCGATCCCCGATTTTTTCTCTACCTGTTACCATCCTCACTGTAGGTCACAATTGTATGTTTTAGATCCCTTTATTACATGTGTCCTCACCATCCATAGTCTCTAAATGACTTATTTCACGTATATGACATTTAGGCTCGCCGTCCTTCATCGTACAACGGCAATGAGAAAGCACCAGGGGAGGCAGCCATAACCTCTGCCGCACTGAAGGGGCGCACGATGAGCCCACAGGTCCTTGTTGCTTACTGTTATTCCATCCACGCAGGGACGGTAAAGCGCAAACAACAAACTAGACTTTGAAACTAGAGGAAGATAAGGAGGACTTTTACAAAAAAAGTAATAGAGATTGTGGTCCAGAAGGAAAGCATGGACTTCATCTCAAGTTCCAGGTAAGACCACACTTGTAATGAAAATGGGATCTTACAAAGAAAGAACAATCCAATATTTAGATTTGGGTAACCTTTTTGTTTTGGAAATAACAGAATATTTCGATTACGGTCAAAATGTAATATTTGTAAATCTGACTCTGAAAGAGTCGGTGCCTCGCCGCCATGAACCTCACCGCACGTGCACTGCATCCTCGGTAAACTCTGTCACCAACAACACTTTTGGAAGATTTGTGATAGTATAAGAGCTTTTACAATCTGATCCCATGACACTGGTTAATGCATACGGTACAAATACCCAATATTTATAATCCCCAATTCTTTGAGAAATTATTCTTAAATCTATCGGACCCTCACACGGGAGGAGATTTCAATCAAGTTCCAGACCTGATCCTCGATCGCTCTTCACAGAAGACCAGCTCTTTAACACAAAGTGCTACACTTCTAAATGAGGAGATGCTGAGAACGGGGCCCATTGATATTTAGTGTACGCTTAATAAGAACACTAGAGAATACTAATTTACTCTCTGTACTCTTTCCACAATAGTTATACCAGTACAGATTCACTGTTGATACCCTCCCCCAAGGTATATCAGAAGGTTACGTCAAGTGGGTATTTGGCAAGGACCTTATCGGATCATGCTAACTTGCTAACTTGCGTAACAATTCAGAATGTAGTGATTAAAATTGGCAATGAAAACAGAATCTTTTAATATAAATCAAAATAAAGCTAATCCTAACACTATATGGGACGCCATAAAAACCTTGTCACAGAGGCCAAATCTTATTTTACACCTTTGGTAAACGTAAACAGTACGGGAATAATTTCCAAACTCTGGAATAAAAGATTAAAGAACAAGAAAAACATCACGTATAGTCAAATAACGGTGCTATTCTCAAACAACTTAAGTCATTGCTGGAATATATATTACTGCATAAGCATTAAACAAAAAAGGCAATACAATAATGAAACACAGATATTACGAACAAGGAGATCAGGCAGGGAAACGATTAGCCTGGCGGATTAAGACGAGGAAGCAGGGGTTATGACTGGACGGTGTGGCGCAGTGCGCTGTGCAATGATCATCAGATCAAGGGGTGAAACCCGCCGCTGCTGCGTCTGTAAAGCCGGTGTGTCCTTAGGCAAGACACTTCACCTGAACTTGCTCCTGTGGGTATTGTCCACAGTGACCATTGTATGTATGTATACAAAATATGTGTAATGTGTATCTGTAAAGCGCTTTGAGCAGTGGAAAAGCGCTATAATAAATGCAAGGAATTATATTAATTATAGTGCTTTGCCTGTTCTATCTTGCTATGCACAATGTTGATTCTTCTCTCAGAACCAGCTACATGGGTCTGGGGTAGAGATCTTCAGAATTGGTTGGGCAACCTGTGTCCCCTCGTGGCACAGCACATGTCTTGTCAGTTCTCCGGCCGTAACTCCATAATAAACCGTCAGTGTTTGCCATCAAAGTTCCAGCTCTCCCCGTGTCTCGATGAGTTTCCTCTCCATTGCTCCAGAAGTTTCCATCACAGGAGGTAGACATGTCAGCAGCTATTCTAACTCACAGCTTCATAGTCTGTCATTTATTTTTTACTTTATCTTCCAGTCTGTTTTTTCATTGCAATAACCATAAACAACTTGTACATACGTACTCACACTGCTTCACTGCATTTATGTAAATACATGCCAATTTACAGTCATGTTTAGGAGTTGTAAAGCTTACCTGCAAATACCACAGCTAACTCTTCCCGTGCCGTTGCAGTGTGGGTGACTGCGGTCCTGTGGGTCTTGACATTCACACTCACAGTTGAAGATAGGGTCACTGTCAATGTGTCTTTAATTCCCAGTGTCTTATGGTGAAAGACTTGTCTTCAATACACGTGTCTGCTGTCACTGTGACATCAAAATTAATCTGGAGAGGGAAGGCAGGGTTAAAGAGTCAGAGCTGTAAAATATGTATTGTTAAATATATAAAAAACACACACTGGTTTTTAATGGTAAACTTGTGAAAGCCACATTCTTGATCCCCCCTTTTACTTAAATTGCAATCCCTTCCAGCTTCTTTACTTTTTAAACGTAATTTGTCTTATGTCTTAAGTGCCTTTGGTACATGCCTCTTTACCAAAGTCTTGTTGGCTGTTGGCTTCAGATGAAAAGTGTTTTTTTACCACTAATAAAAAACCCAGATATATTTGAAAGTTAAAGCAGCACGGACGTATTTCATTCCTCCTGGAAATTCAGGACTGGCGGTGAAGATATTTCGGTGAAATGTGCCGCAACAAGTTTCTCAACCCGCTAAGCTCACTTCCCCCGTAGAGACTGCACTGACCGCATTATATGGGGGGGTCGCTTTAGGTGCACTGCTCCAGTGTTGTAGTAAAGTCACCAATTCACGAGTCCAAGTCACTCTCGAGTCACCACTCTTCGAGTCCGAGTACAAGTCCGAGTCACGTCGTAGTCGAGTCCGAGTACAAGTCTGAGTCACCCAAGGAGTGTCCGAGTCGAGTCCGAGTCATCATTACCTGTGTTCGAGTCTGAGTCCAACTCCGAGTCACCTAAGAAGAGTCCGATTTCAAGTCCGAGTCACGTCGTAGTCGAGTCCGAGTACAAGTCTGAGTCACCCAAGGAGTTTCCGAGTCGAGTCCGAGTCGAGTCCGAGTCATCATTACCTGTGTTCGAGTCCGAGTCCAACTCCGAGTCACCTCAGAAGAGTCCGATTTCAAGTCCGAGTCACCAGTCTTCATGTATTAATCTTCGTGGATATATGTGTTGAAATGTAGCTGCTCCTCTACATTGCTTTTATCCTGTCATGTTATACTAATCTGCCTATTGAACTGCTGTGAAGCGAGTTTGGCTACAATTCTTAGGTGCTATACAAATATAAAGCTTATTACTAATATTAATATTATATTATTATTATTGTAAATGACCTTTAATATGTCTAACTATATTTAAAATTAGTTAGAGAAGTGATTACATTTTATGCCAATATTTTCATATGGTAAAGTTTTAGTTTTGCACTTTTATTTTGATAGTAATAAGATCGGGACTCTTATTTTGAAAGAACTTTTACCGGTTAAATCGGTTTACTGATAAAGATAAGCCCCAGAAAGCACATGGCTACTTAGCATGCAGAATGACATCATTCTGCATGCTAAGTAGCCATGTGCTTTCAGTATCGGCTGAATCTTTATGTATTGATTCGATTACGTTACTCTGATGATAGTGTTCAAGACAGCCTATATGTCTGAACTCGATCCTTAGAGTAATGTGTTACGGGAGCCTTCTCTTCAATATTGTTTCTTCTTAACGAACATTTTGCTCTTTTCCAATGTGGAAGCAGAATGTGTGAAAGCGGGGCCCCAGGACGTGAACTCGACTAGCAGGTGCACAGCCAGGATAGAGGACATCAGACTCCAGAGAAAACTTGCTCGAGTCCGAGTCCAAGTCGGAGCGTCAATGTACAAGTCGAGTCCGAGTTTTTTAAATGTAAAGTGTCTTTGAGTAATGAGAGAAAAGGAGCTATGATACATTAAATGTGTTTAGTAGTTATGTCATTATTATTACCATACTAAATCCAGTGCCACAAGGACCTCAAATTAATATAACAGGAATTTGAAATCAAATTGAAAAGCTTAAAAATACTACAGAAAGAACTGACCTCCTCTCCCACTGATACATTATCACAATCCCTTCGCTCTCCCCTGCTGGTCCTGCACCCTTGCAGTGGGGGTGTAGACAACGCTCACATGCTCAGGCAGATTGTCATGGGTCACAGTCACTTTGGACGACAACCTCTGCCATGGAGTGCACATTCAAGAGGGTGGATAAAACAAAACGTGTGAGGAAAATAACTGACAGATGCAACAAAAAGGAGAATGTGATAAACGGACAACTTACTTTGTAGGCATCCTTGATCAATTCAACCACATTTTTTTGAATCTGAGGACAGAACTCCCACCTCTGATTTTGGAATCAATTTAGTGAGTTGCTGGGATAAAAAACAATTAAATTAAAACAATTAGCATAAGAATGAAATGTGTGAATCATGAATAATGAGGCACAAAAACAAAAGGTACATTTATTTTACCTTGTACACATCCTCCACATTTTTTGTCACTGCAAATATCGGCTGAATATTGTTTTTTTCCAACTGCATGGCTAGTTGTCCAACAGATGGGTAGTCCTGCACACAACCATCCAAGACATCAGTGACATTTGTAAACCTTATGTTACACACCTTACAGAACTATTTAAGGTGCTAACCTCACTACACAAGTTTTTCAACAATGTATTACAATCTTGGTAACCATGCCACTGCAACAAATGAATTCAGAATCAGAAATCCTTTATCAGTCCCACATCGGGGATATTTACATTGTTACAGCAAACGTGGCATGGCAGGTAAAAAAAAGGCATTTGCTTATGTGGTTCCATACCATTACATTGCTTTTGGTGTACAAGCTGTTTTCTATGTGGCACTGTTCATCATTGGGTTCCAGTATGCCAGCTAATTTTCCATCTCCGGCCATGTGGAATCCGGCATCAGTGGTCAGCACAATCAGCCGAGTGCTGCTGTTCCTCCAACCTATTCTTTCCTAAACAACAATACATGCGTAAGGGACAATTTAAATAAGAACACTTTAAAGGCCCATTTAATTTTCGCTTTAAGAAAACCCTGTGATCTCCCATATCAGCCTCCTACAAAGTACATTTAAACCCAAGTAGATGCATTGTGAAAAACATGGGAGTAACTATGAGGATGTTGTAATGCTTCTGGTCCTAGGTTTAGGATAACAAAACAAGATTGTGTTTTTAGTTTGGATAGAAAACGTTTTTTTGACATTGTGATTGTGTTAAAGAAAAAATGAAATGATGGGGATGGTAAGCTTTTGTTGGGCTTGCATTTTATATCTTTATATATGAACAATCTAGATCAGTGTGTCTCAACTGGTGGGTCGCGAACCAAAAGTGGGTCGCGGACCCTTTTCGAGTGGGTCGTGGAAAAAGTGAAGACATTTTTTTTTTTTTTTTGAAAAAAGTCAAACTTTATTTTGAAGGCCCGATTTTCTAACGCTGTGCACGCAGTAGGCGTTGGACAGGAAGTACCGGAGACCATAAACGGCTTTGAAAACGTCTGTCACGTAGTGATCATCTTCTCAATAAAACATCTTTGTTGATGTTTTTTTCGAGTCTTCTGGCCAATCAGAATCAAGATTGTTGCCGGAAGTCCCCACGGAGAATAACTTTGCGGTAGAACTATTCTTTATACATCCATGGGTACAACTTCAGATAGAAATCAACACATAATGAAATATGACCATCGGTTTGATGATTGACAGGTCACAGAAAAATGGGAGTTATCTACCCTTACCCACAATTTAAAGTAAGTCACACAGGACTATCTCCTCTTTGCTCTTCTCTCTGTGAGGAGCAGCAAGTTCAGCATCAGAACAAAGTGAAAAAACAAACAATGGCATAAAATATTATATATTATTTTCTTCTCAGAGTACCAGAATGCGTAGTTTATGTTTGTATTTCTAAAAATCTCCTGGGGGAGAATCCCCCCAGACCCCCTGCTGGGGTTGGGTTTTCAGCATGTGTGCCTTTTTATACAGTTCAGCTTTGATTCCATCATCTCATTAAACCTTTTTTAAAAGCATGCTTTAGTTCTGTGAAGGGATATAAGGGATATATGCACTGTATTTCACTTTTATTAATATTGTATGCTGAAAAGCTTATATTACAGCACGATTTTTTGTTGAATAGATTTGAGTGCTTCAAAATGTTGGGTCGCGATGTAGTGACCAAGTAAAAAGTGGGTCCCGAGGCCTGACCAGTTGAGAACCACTGATCTAGATGATGGGATAAATGTACAAATTGTGATCTACTCTCCCTACCTCAAAGGGCACTATGTAATGCTCTGATAGGCTCCTCCTTTGTACATAAACAGAATACTTTCTCCTGTCAACTCTCTTTTATGTCTATACTTGCTTCCTCAGATTACAGGCCCTTTGATGTTAGAAAAATAGCATCAAGCCTAATTGTACTTGTCAGGGTTAGGGTCATGAGGTATATTTTGAAGTTTTGAAAATGTCATGAGGTATACTTCAGAATTCAGTTGCTAGTGGGTACGGCTATTTCACTGCTTGAAAGCAGAGACCCTGAAACATTCTAAATTTGATATTTTACTTCTACTTGAAACGGCCGAAGAGTTTTCTCTTGTTTACTGTTCATCCTTTTCTAATAATGAACCCGTTCTTGCTCTCCTTGTCTAACTCACAGGTCATAGTTACTTCTTTGGTAGATTCCTTACCCCACACACGGCCGCCTGCATCATGGCGTCCAGACTACCTTCTGGAGAGTCCAAGTTCCCAGAAATGAACTCCTCAGTTACTTTTGTTTTGAACTGTTCTTCTTCTGACGTCATACTAAGCACATGTCTGTAGCCAAAGGCAGCCTGGCACTTTTGGTAATTCTCATCACACGGCTTCAGCAGTTTCTCCTTGTTGGTGTTTGTGTAAGGAAGAACTGTCTTATCAACAAACGCACCAAACCCTGTAGTTAAAGAAAGGGCAATTGGTTTGTAATCTTTTTTTCCTTTTCATTAACTGAAATAAAAGGCAAAGCCAGGGGCGATTTACTTGTTTCCCAAGATGTTTGAATGGTGAAATGCAGTGATATTTGTGTAGACCTAACACGTTTTACACAGTGGCAGTTCTAGACCACGGGGGTGTTACCAAATAATAGACAATTGTATTGTTTATGATTTGAATTGTCAGATTAACATTTGAATCTTATTACCTATTTGAGCAGAATTAGTGATACTCTTCAGAGCTGCAAAAAGATCTTTTCCCAGTTCTTTGACATTTGCCAAGTCGTCTTTCATGGAGTAAGACAGGTCCATCAGGTAGTAGAGATCAACCGGATAACCCTGAACTCGTTTGAAAGAAACCCTGAATGTCTTAGGAAGCCCTGTAAAAACAAAAAATAAACACACAAACAGAAAAGAAAGAAAACTGCTCAAGCATATTTCACGTTTAGTGCCCGTAGTTTTCACAATTCCTCAAATCAAATGTGATGATAGTGGCGATTTAAGAACTTTTTTTTGACCAGCCAACACAGGCAACAAATCACCGTAGTTCCTTCCGTTCACAAATGTCCGCATCAACTGATTCCACTCACCAGGTCGCAGTCTCAAACTAATCTTCTGTGGACTCAGCTGAACAGGCTGTTTCAGCTGTTTGTTGAATGACACGGACAGAGGATCTGCCTTCACGATGACTAGAGTGTTCTCCGGGGAGATGATCTCTTCCCTCTTGCAGCCTCTCTTCATCAACTGAGCTTTGGTGTCACAGCGCACTGCTTCCTGCTCACCTGCTTTTGTAAAATTCTGTACGAAGAGGATGAAAAACACGCAAAAGATATATTATGTTCACTCATCTGTGTCTGCCTATTATGTTGTTTATATTACTTCTTGCATATGGTTTGGGGACTGACATAATACATAGAACCGCAGTAAGTCTTTTGAAGGTTACTTTTAAGATCACTATAATTGAGAGTTTTGGAAAAAGAGGTTAGGGTCCAAAGTTTTCTTTATTTACAATCAGCAAAGGTCTACCTAAACATTATGTCGAAAAAGGAGGGAACTTTTCCGTAATACTTTATATATGTCATCTTATTTGTTACAGGCGCTATATAGTATATCGAAGCACAATCAACATGACCGATGGGATAAAGGTGTCTGGTTGGAATGTAAGGGGGGTTGAAAACTATGTGAAGAGGAAACATATTCAAAAGTATTCGATACAACATAATATTGATATAGCCTTTCTGCAGGAGACACATCTGACAGACACAGAGCATGTTAAACTAACTCAAGGAAAGTATAGCCAGATATTCTTTCATCATATACAACCCAAACAAGCCAAGTGGCAATATGTCTTCATAGGAACGTCCCATCCCGCAGCGACGTGCAGGCAGGGGATGCAGAGCCTCACCTGTCATACTCCAATGTAACGGGAATAAAACTAAAGAAAAACTAAATATTAATAATAATAAAAAATGTCTCCACTGATTTATTTTGTAAATGTGATTCTGTATGATTCCAATCTGTATAATTCCAATTGCTTTTTATAGTCAAAATCGGCAAATTTGACGAGCTCCGCTACGGGAGCGATGAGAAGTGAGGCAGGGACGAGTTCTGCCTCACCTCAGATGCGTCACCCCACAGACACTGGCTGGAGCGCGGGCACTAATCGCATGCCTGTTACTAGGGATGTCCCGATCACCTTTTTTTGCTCCCGATCCGATTCCGATCATTTGATTTTGACAATCTGCCGATACCGATTTTTCCCGATCCGATCTTTATGCAAAGCATTAAGAGAAAAAAAAGGTAACAGATAACGGCTGGTCATCCAACGCGATGAATTCAGCTATCTTGGCTGTTATTTGTTTGGCCTTTTCACTGTTCTGGGGCAGTTTCTCTTTCCTTTTGAAAGTCTCTGAAAGTGTCGGTTGTTTCAGTGCCGTTACCTGAGTGGCCGCTGTGTACTCGTCGTGTTGTTGTTGGTGTTTGTTTCTCAGGTAGCGTATTAGATTGGTCGTGTTGAACGTAGCTCTGTTCTTTCCACCACGCGGAACCTCTGCCTTGCAAACATTGCATCTGGCTGTTACACTGCCTTCGCTTTCAATTTTATAATACTTCCAAACTCCTGACATTTTCTCTGTCCCGACTCCCGAGTCACCAGCTGAACGTAGCCTCTCATTAGCTTACTGCTACTATCAGACACTGCGCCCACTCTGTTGCCAGATTTCAGAGAAATAAGCAACCAGGTCTAAACAAGCCCAAAGAAAGCAACACATACATGATGTTGTGTAATTTTAAACCAAAACTAAGTCCTCAGGATGACTTTAAGACGTGAACATGGTCATTTTTGTTTTGAAACATTAAATAAAAAAAAAATGTTTTATAAAAAAATAAATCCCGATCCCCGATTTTTTTCTCTACCTGTTACCATCTCACTGTAGGTCACAATTGTAATGTTTTAGATCCCTTTATTACATGTGTCCTCACCATCCATAGTCTCTAAATGACTTATTTCACGTATATGACATTTAGGCTCGCCGGTCTCATCGTACAACGGCAATGAGAAAGCACCAGGGGAGGCAGCCATAACCTCTGCCGCACTGAAGGGGCGCACGTGAGCCCACAGGTCCTTGTTGCTACTGTTATTCCACGCAGGGACGGTAGACGCAAACAACAAACTAGACTTTTGAAACTAGAGGAAGATAAGGAGGACTTTTACAAAAAAGTAATAGAGATTGTGGTCCAGAAGGAAAGCATGGACTTCATCTTCAAGTCCAGGTAAGACCACACTTGTAATGAAAATGGGATCTTACAAAGAAAGAACAATCCAATATTTAGATTTTGGGTAACCTTTTGTTTTGGAAATAACAGAATATTTCGATTACGGTCAAAATGTAATATTTGTAAATCTGACTCTGAAAGAGTCGGTGCCTCGCCAGCCATGAACCTCACCGCACGTCACTGCATCCTCGGTAAACTCTGTCACCAACAACACTTTTGGAAGATTTGTGATAGTATAAGAGCTTTTACAATCTGATCCCATGACACTGGTTAATGCATACGGTACAAATACCCAATATTTATAATCCCCAATTCTTTGAGAAATTATTCTTAAATCTATCGGACCCTCACACGGGAGAAGATTTCAATCAAGTTCCAGACCTGATCCTCGATCGCTCTTCACAGAAGACCAGCTCTTTAACACAAAGTGCTACACTTCTAAATGAGGAGATGCTGAGAACGGGGCCCATTGATATTTAGTGTACGCTTAATAAGAACACTAGAGAATACTAATTTACTCTCTGTACTCTTTCCACAATAGTTATACCAGTACAGATTCACTGTTGATACCCTCCCCCAAGGTATATCAGAAGGTTACGTCAAGTGGGTATTTGGCAAGGACCTTATCGGATCATGCTAACTTGCTAACTTGCGTAACAATTCAGAATGTAGTGATTAAAATTGGCAATGAAAACAGAATCTTTTAATATAAATCAAAATAAAGCTAATCCTAACACTATATGGGACGCCATAAAAACCTTGTCACAGAGGCCAAATCTTATTTTACACCTTTGGTAAACGTAAACAGTACGGGAATAATTTCCAAACTCTGGAATAAAAGATTAAAGAACAAGAAAAACATCACGTATAGTCAAATAACGGTGCTATTCTCAAACAACTTAAGTCATTGCTGGAATATATATTACTGCATAAGCATTAAACAAAAAAGGCAATACAAATAATGAAACACAGATATTACGAACAAGGAGATCAGGCAGGGAAACGATTAGCCTGGCGGATTAAAGACGAGGAAGCAGGGGTTATGACTGGACGGTGTGGCGCAGTGCGCTGTGCAATGATCATCAGATCAAGGGGTGAAACCCGCCGCTGCTGCGTCTGTAAAGCCGGTGTGTCCTTAGGCAAGACACTTCACCTGAACTTGCTCCTGTGGGTATTGTCCACAGTGACCATTGTATGTATGTATACAAAATATGTGTAATGTGTATCTGTAAAGCGCTTTGAGCAGTGGAAAAGCGCTATAATAAATGCAAGGAATTATTATTAATTATAGTGCTTTGCCTGTTCTATCTTGCTATGCACAATGTTGATTCTTCTCTCAGAACCAGCTACATGGGTCTGGGGTAGAGATCTTCAGAATTGGTTGGGCAACCTGTGTCCCCTCGTGGCACAGCACATGTCTTGTCAGTTCTCCGGCCGTAACTCCATAATAAACCGTCAGTGTTTGCCATCAAAGTTCCAGCTCTCCCCGTGTCTCGATGAGTTTCCTCTCCATTGCTCCAGAAGTTTCCATCACAGGAGGTAGACATGTCAGCAGCTATTCTATTCATAATGGGTTTTTTGGGGGTATTATGAAAAGAACATCATTTGTAATCGTTACAATTTGTCACGATCTGTCTGTGTTTTGTTTTGTCTTTGGTTTATTTTGAAAAGTGTTCACCCCCTGTCTTGCCTGTTCCCTCCTGTCTGATTACCCGATTGTGTTCACCTTGTGCCCCCCTCCTCCCTCCTCCCTCCTCACCTGTCTCTTGTTTCTTTGATTAGTCCTGTGTGTATTTAAGTTCTGTTTTTTCTGTCTGTCTTTGTGAGTTCCTTTTTTGTCTATGACTGTGTTCACGGGGTAGTGTTCTAGTTTAGCCTTGAAATAAAGGTATTATCTGTGAAATCTGCATTTGGGTCCTGCCTGCTTCACTCACCCTGACACAATTAACTGTACATATTTGTACCTATTACAATATAACATGTTACACAAACCGTTTCAGATATCCAAACCTTTCCATGACCTTAAAATGCTACTTTCAAATACCAGCTCCTTGCAATCTTGCTCGAGAAAATCGAAGCCACATGTGCACCAAAACGATAACCAATATTTCTCTGATAAATATTGAGATATATTTTTATAGATACAGCTTTTCTCATGCTGCAACCCAGCTAATGTACCAATTAGTGCCAATTAATGAATACATGTACAAGTTATAGCTCACTATTGAAGAGCTGACCAACTAAAGCCGGTTGGGATGACGGCTCTCCAAAAGTGAAGTCAAAACCTCTTTGGTAGCCGGCTGGTGTCTAGTTATTAGTTTGGAACGCGCTTGATTGGATATGCACCAATGGTTTTAATGAGAAGAGCAGGCATTTTACAAAACATTTTCGTAAACATATCCATTGTTGAAGATGTGTGAGGCTGATCAGGTGAGTACGTAGGCCTATGTGCTCAGGCCTTGCCCAGATTAACCCCTGTGTGTAACCCCTGCCCACCATCAGTCAGTGCCCCACCTAAATCAGGAACATCTAGATTAAGATTAAGATGGACTTTTATTAATCCCTCGTGGGGAAATTGTTTCTCTGCATTTGACCCATCATAGTGTTAAGAGCAGTGTGCTGCCATTTTGAACGGCGCCCGGGGAGCTGTGTGGGGACCGGTGCCTTGCTCAGAGACACCTCGGTAGCACTTGGTCTTTCCGGGACTTGAACTGGTGACCTTCCCGTTGCCAAGCCAAGTCCCTATCGACTTCGCCACCACCGCCCCGATTAGAAAGTGTATAGGTTACATACATTGTGTTTCTCACCAGCTGTTTGCACCACACACACTCTGGCGCAGATCTCATACAGTCACCACATGAGTTGACCATCGACTTTGAGCAACCTTTCTCCTGTTGACACAATCCTGCAGAGAAAAGCACAAACTCTGTGCAACATCAACTCAAGATATTGAACCAGGAATTCTTCATTCTAAACATTATTATTTATCAAGATTGTGTGTTTTGTTTTTGGACAGTTACACGTATAGCCTCTCTTACTATGCAATGACAGTGGATACAATGCTCTGATGAACTGCAGGGCTTGCTCTCACACATGTCTAATGTCGCATTGAAATCATTTCACTCATTAATATAACAAATATGTTTTAGTTGAGCTTTAAAGATTTTCAATTAAATTACTAATAATGTTAACGTTTTCAAAACTTACCATTTTCACCCATCAGCATGAGCAGAAGAAACAGCAAATAATTCTCCATTTCCTGTAAACCAATACACATTTTCAATGTAAACCTTAACTGACATTCATTATTCTATTAACATTGGCCTCACTACTTGTACTAGCCACAGATTGGATCTCATTCATGAATAATTAATGTATTCCACAATTGGTTTTCGCATTGATTAAAGGATTCCTTAAAATGAACATACATCGAACTGATGAAAATACAATCTTACAGTTTCACTTTATTATACTTTTTCCACAAAATATAGCCAACACTAAAGATATTGTATTTATAGCTTTGTGTCAACCAAATGCACAAACAAAGGCAAATCATTGGAACAAATAATAAACTGTGACATTTTCCGAGAATGAGGTGTAAATATCAAAAGCTTGGCCTTATAATTAAATGCTTGCAGTAAAAGGTTTTCAGGAAAGGGGGCTGTTCTGCCATCGAGTTTGATTTAAATAGTGTGAAATGTTAGCGTATCCCATAACTCAACCTTCTTTCTGTGTTTCACATGCACCTTACTTTCTCTGTCCGCTCTTTTGTCAATTCCTCCTCCAAATATAATCCTATAACATCTTAGTTTTATATAACAAACAACACATCTGCTTTTCATTGACATGTTATTTATCAGGTTAATTACTAACTCTGAATGTGGTAAAGATATGTTCCTTAAAGGTGGGGTAGGTACATTTGAGAAACCGGCTCGAGATCGCTACAATTTGAAAATACACAACCGGAGAAAATCTGCCACTTCCTCACAGAGCCCCTCCTCCAACACACACGAACGCGCACATGACCAATGAGGGCACGAGACAAGTTTGTGCCCCGATGGAAGGCTGACAGACAGGTAGGCCATCCAGTTACTTTAGCCGGGCCGGCTAAACGGATTGGTTGTATTTTTTACAGTATTACGGCTTCTACAGATGACATTTTTTTATGGATTTTTTGTCAAAGCACTTCAGATATTCATTGCTATCGGGATGTTAAGAGCATTCCATGTAATATAACAAAAAATGTACCTCGAGCCGGTTTCTGAAACTTACCTACCCCACCTTTAATGTTTATGTGTATTTTAAGAGAAATTGAGTCATTAGGTTATTTTGCTTTGCTTTATTTCAAGGTTATCAACCGACACTAAACTATTACTACCACCAATGTAAAATGAACATCTTCATTCAATACAAAAGAAGGTTTTCAAGTTTGAAAAGAAGGGCTGGTTGCCAAAGGGTTACATTTGAGCAGTGCAACAATCCCAGGGAATTCGAGACTTGAACTTGGGGGAGCTGGAGTTTTGGGGAGTGTTGAGTGCAATAACATTCAATTTCTTCTGGGGAGGAAGCATGAGGGTGTGGCGTCTTGATTTCAGTTTGGCAAATGTGTCAATCACTTTGCCATCGTCAAGGCCATGTGTCTAATTGAATCATCACTACTACATACACGCCTTCCATGTCACTCTTGATTTTCCTCCTACAGTATATGAAGCTATTTAATTGTTTTAATGTGATACTCTATAAATAAATGTGTTATTATTATTGTTGTTATTAATAATAATATTTCCTATTTTGCACACACACATACACACAAACTAATCTGTGTAGTGTCTTCAAATGTCCACTAGATGTCAATAATACACAATGAACAAGGAACATAACATGGTAGGTTACTTTATGGCACACTAATGATTGATTCAATATTGATTCAATGGAAGCATGACATGACCTGTTGCTAGCTTGACATGGCTGCTTGCTATATAAAGTGAACTATGGTAGCCTGAGTCGAAATATGTTAAATCTTTCAATCACCTAGAGCAGGGGTTCCCAAACTTTGCCATGCCAAGGACCCCATATAGCATTGTCCTCTGGCGGGGGACAGCAGTTTTTTTTTATTTAAATGATGTGTACAAGTGCCTCGCGATGGAGCATGCAGTACTACATTTGTCACTCCACTTGTTTTGCCTGTCATAGCCGCACTGCCCCATCTGAACACACACCCACACAACGAGACCAGTCAAGTCCGTTTGAGATGATGTACTCATCTAAAACTCTCTCTTCATGTGGTCCTACCTTCCAGTGCTTTGCAAAATAATATTTCCTCAACAAAGTTATCTTCTGAAATAAATCTGATGTATGCAAGCAATTCTGCGACATTTGCTACATCCGTGCTCTCATCCAGCTGCAGAGCGAAATATTCACTAGCTCTCACTTGCTCCAAAAGCTGAGCAGATACTCAGTTTCACTCTCAGTCGCCGCAGCTCGATTCTGATTGGCTTGAAGGGCGGTCGTGTGATTTAAAAAAAAAAAATCCTGTTTCCCTCAAACTTTGCGTGACCCCCCTGGTGCCCCCTGGCGGCCCCCCGGGGGGTCGGGGCCCCCACTTTGAAAAACACTGACCTAGAGGATGCATATGCTTCAAGTCAAGTGGAGTTTATGTATATAGTAGGGTACATTTCAAAAGACAAGCATAGACTCAATGTTAGGTTTAGGAAGGCGACGTGTTTTGTTTTGGGTGGATCCACCGTGTTTCTGACAGTTCCTGGTCGTTATTGGTGTTATACGAGAGATAACAATCTACTGGAATATAATGTAAAAATAGTGGATTAAAAATATTTACGAGTTATTTTACAAGGATATATGCAGACATAAAGTCAGCCCAATTGTGAACACACGCACACCCCAGTTTTTCGTGCCAGACACGCAGCTGCTTACTAGCACCTGGCTGTTCCACATTCATACCACAGTGACTGCAGGCTAGCTGATCTAGCCAACATTAACATTAGCTAGATAAAGAGCCCTCATCTTCACCAACCTGAGCTTGAAGATGAGGCAGTGCAGCAACAGGAGATAACTCCTCCACCTCATCTTGCCTGGCCTGTGCCTCGTTGTCTTCATGATCCCTTATATTTGTTTTTAAGTTTCTTTTATCCATCATAGCTAGCAAGCTACCACCATGCCAAAGTTACGCAATTTCTCTCTCTTGTGCCCTCTCAGGTGAGCGTGCCCAGTGCGTGGATTGACCATAGACAGTAAAAATAACGTTATATCTGCTGAATGACTCAAAGATTTGATCAACGATATTATTATTTTCAAGGGCTTTAATGCATGATCGGAATGACAGATTAATAGATCCGGGACTGTTTTTTCAATTGTTATGAACATAGTTTTGTTATTAACATTCATATTTTATGATTAACATTTTTGAGATCCGGGACTTTGCAAAAAACATCCGGGGCTATGTCTAACGACGCCACTGGAGGTTATAAAGGAAGTATTGAACCTCCTTTCCTATCATCTAGAGCAGGGATGGGCAAATGGCAGCCCGGGGGCCACCTCCTCTTTTTGCGGCCCTCAGATTAATTTATAAACAACGTAATTAATTAAAAAAAATATATGTATTTATTTATTTTTGTCGTACTTGTAGTACTGATACCGTCCACTAGACTCCTAGTTACGTTGCGTACATGATTTCGTTCTGCAGCCAAATACCGCAAAATAATCTGTGACGATTTTGTGTGTATTGTGTTTGTTTCTCTCTTTCTCCCCCCTTACACTGATGGGGCCTTCTCTATGTGGCAGAGAGTAGGTCTTATAAGCAGGGGCGGCGCCAGGGGGTATCTAGGAGTTGCTATAGCAACTCCAACAATTGGCCTAGCAACGGCTTAGCAACCCCATTGTTTTGATATGAAAATGTATCATATTTATACACATTCTCGCAGCCCGCGAGAATGTGTATAAATATGATACATTTTCGCGGGATCTATCAGGGGCGGGTCGTTGTAATTTACTGCGTGAACTGTTACTTGGCTAATTCTCAGTAGATCGAAAATGGAAACATTTCTCAGTCACAAGTCAGCGTAAACGACCGCGTTCTCCAACGGAGCCGGTCCAGCCGGACAACCATGCTATCCACAAGGATCCCGATGTGCACTATGAAAACCGGGAGGATTGGGACCACGAAGAGCAGGTGCCCCCGCCAACTGACCCGCTGCACCCGCAGCAGCAGGACCAGCTAGCTGCTACCACGAGCTGCAGTGGAACTAGCGCTGCTCCTCTTGATCCACTGCCCTCATTTCCTCCACCCTGCTCTCTGCAGAGCTCCACTCCAGAATATACAAATTCTGCTAGTCAGTGATTCTCAGACACAGCGTCTCACCCTTTGAGCATCTCGGCAGAAATGAGCAGTTGCTCCTCTCAGTTACAAATGGTCATTTTAAATGAATCAAGAATGTGTTGTATTTTCCGACATGGCGCATTGTTCGAGGCGTGCTGACAGTGAGATCTAACACGGGGAATTGTGAATGAGGAGAAGAGAACTGAGAATGAGGAGGAGGAGGAGGAGGAGGAGGAGGAGGAGGAGGAGGAGGAGGAGGAGGAGAGTCACAGAATGAGGCCAGAGAGGAGGAAAAGTTCGTTATTTAGGCAATGTTGTAGGTGGGAGTTAGGGAGAGACCGCCCCTTCCAGGTGTGTATGTGTGTGCGTTGTCAGGTGTGTGTTACGTGAAAGTCATGAGTGTTACACTATTGATTGGTTCTGTAAATAAAGAGAACGTTTTCGACATTGAAGGCTTGAATGATCTTGAATAGCGGTGAACGCTACAATATGAACAGGCTCGTGCTTGGCCCACTGATATTGTTTGTTTATTTTGAAAATTAACTAGCAACGCCGTGCTGTCATAGAGCAACTGCTAAGCTACTACAGCAAAAAAATCCTGGCGCCGCCCATGCTTATAAGAGTAAGGGACCTTTACATTAACAATGTTTTCGGTAGCTTTAGCCAACTCTCTGACAAATGTTGCCTTCCAAGCACTCATCTATTTCGCTACTTCCAGGTCCGAAACTGGGTTAAACTAAACAACCCTTCATTCCCCAATATCCCTCCGGATTCAATAATTGACTCAATTCTGGACACTTTAACAATCGAAAAAGGTCTGATTTCAAGAATTTACAATTCCGTCTCCCACCTCACAGGAACATCGCTTGATAAAATCAAACAACATTGGGAAGAGGAACTAGTCCAAGCCATGGATGATGAGGTCTGGGATGGCGCATTAGCGAGAGTGAACAATAGTACGTCCTGTGCCAGGCTCAATCTTATACAACTAAAAGTTGTCCACCGTATCTATTACACCAACTCTAAACTCTCCAAAATATATCCAAATGTTACGGACACCTGTAACAGATGCCACATGTCACCAGCAAACATGACTCATATGTTTTGGTCTTGTCCTCGCCTACAAGGATACTGGACAAGCATTTTCAATCACCTTACTGAGGCCTTGGACGTGGTATTGACACCATGTGCAGAAACTGCCATTTTTTGAGTAATACCTGGCCACCGAATGTTGAAGAGGAAAGCTAAAGACAGAAGCCTTTGCATCTCTTTTAGCACGAAGAAGAATACTCCTAGAATGGAAATCTTCTATACCACCTAAAGCATCTCAATGGCTTAAAGATCTAATGTTGTACCTGAACTTGGAGAAGATTAAATATAACCTGAGGGGCTCCTCAAAACTATTAGAATCTGTCGGGGGCTCTATGATAGCCTACATAGCTGAACTTCAGACACTACATTAAGGAGAAAGATGGGGGACTACGAATGTATGTTTTTTTTTTTCCTTTGTTTTTTTTCTTGTGTCTCTTTTTATATTAATTTTTCATTTATTTATTTTTATTTATTTGTTCTGTCTTTGTATACATGTATGTATGTAGGTAGGTACGTGTATGTATGTGCATGTGTACATGTGGGTATACATATGAGTATATGGGTACAAGTATTACTGTTACTATTCTTTATTCCCTTATCTATACATTTTCTTTTAATATTATCTTCGATATTACTTTACTTTTACCTATACAGGTATCTATCTTATTCATTTAGTTAGTTATTTATTTTACTAGCTAGGACCGGGAGAGAGGGAAAGGGGAAAAATAAATAAAAATATTGACTGTATAAATGTAAACTCATTGTGCCTGACTCAATAAAAAAAAAGTTTAAAAAAAACAAAAAAAACTGATATTGTTCATGTTTAAAAAGACTCGCCCTATAACTTCACATTACTTGATCCTTTGAGAGGACAGTCCTCAGTTGTATAATTACAAAACAATGAGTTGCTTATAAGAATAATATAAGCATAGGCTAGGTCATTTTAGGCATTTGATCAAACATGAAAATGTGTTTGCAGGTACAGATAGTGCTCGCAGTAGAAATACTACCATTCAAGCATACAGTATGTCCGGTGTACCACACATGATAAAAACAGCGGCTCTCTGTGACAGCGGGTTTGTCCATGCTCCAGCGTCGTAAATAGTAACTACTAGTATTGTTATACTTGTAATCGATCATAATTAACAACATTTTATTTTAGTGATTAATCCAATTATATTTCCTGATGGATTGACACCACTAAAGATGAAAAATCACCACAATCACGAGTTTTAAAGGTACGCCCTTGCTACGCCAGATTTGCTATCGAACGAGGAAGGCCCTCGAGTATTAATTGTCTAACCTGCCAATTTCCCAACAACAGACTGCAGAAATCAGTCATCTTTGTTGACACATTAAATGTAAAAGGGAACAATAAAATATTCCCTGCCGGAACGTATACCATGACAAGGTAATGTGCAGTGGGGACGAGGGAATTTTCTGCAACAGTTTGTTATGATTTGAAACCTTTTAGCATTGTTTGCATATTGACAATTTAACAACACAACTATTTTTTTTATGTTTGTTAACTAATTATTAGGTTACTCACTACTTCAACCAAAGAACAGTTGATGTTAAAATATCTTACGGTCCTCGATCAACATGCAATCATTGGACTACATACAGAAATTACTGCCATCTTGTTGAAATGTGAATAATGTATCCTCACAAAAAGTAATTCCTCATTGTATTACCACATACAGGCTTTTTAAAATAAGCACCCTTATTTAGAGCCCTGGTTTTAGAGTTGTACACCGACATGGTGTCGTGTTCAAACAGGCTTGTCTCTTTCTCCACACTGTTGACACCATACAAGGTAATAGAGAACATTAAAGTGTCATCAGTTCACTTCCTCTTTCACCGAGGCTGAAAACGATCTCAAGACAAAGCAGGACTTGACTTGTATGTATGTATACAATACCTTGCTTATAACTTATCACTCGACTTTACATTATAATTAAGCAGTTTTGGATTCAGAAATCAAATAAAGAACTTCAATACTACCAATACTTGGTCAGTTATTTCTGTCAGTTCTTAAGTTAGTCAACTTCCTCTTAAAAAAACAGGAAGTATGTTTATGTTGATAATATAAATGTACAAAACAGCGGTGTTGTTGCATAGATGTACTAGCATACTAATAAAGGACTGGCTTATCTATAGCCAGTTGAGTAGCACTTGAAATACTTGGCTCTATGAAGCCTGATGTACTTTATGATTCTGTTTTCTTCAAGGTTGTGTCTTCCTGGTCGAATGCACTTATTGTAAGTCGCTTTGGATAAAAGCGTCAGCTAAATGCAATGTAATGTAATGTAATGTAGATTTTCTTCTTCATATTTGAGTGTGACAATGTTACAAAATAGATTTGACTCGATGTTTGATGAAGTAAAATATAATTAACACCAGATTTGGCTTGAAACACAATAGCATCAGGTTGTCATATAAGAATGTGAAAAAAGGGTAATGAGAGTCAAAAACCAATGTTGTTATAAAAGCAAACTTACCAGTAACAGCAGTTAAAGCAGAATTTGAAGTGTGTGGTTGATAAATCAGCCGACACCTTCGCACTCCGTGATGGAGGGAACTGTGTCTCAGTATCACTCGAAGCTGTATGAGGCTTCTTCTAAAAGATGTACTGTTTAAATACAGCAGCTAACCCACCCACATGACAGGAAGTGTGAAGCAACCAGAGAGTATGTTTTAGAGAACAGGAAGGGTGGTGTTCACACATCAGATTAGCATACATCACACAGCAAGCTTAAAGACTCCACTTACATTAAAGTTGTGCTAAAACACGTTTTTTAAAGCAGGGCTTATTTTCTCAAAACACTAAACACAATTCACAAAGTGCAAAGCACCTCATTTGCCCTTCAGGAGGGAGCACTGCACTCACAACTACACTTAGCAAAACCAAACTGTGCTAATGGCACACTTCATTCAAAGTACCAGACTCTTTGTCCAACCAATTACACACTGCGGGGCTCAATCTAAAGCACACTCATCTTTTATGGCGTGTAAAGATTGTTGAAGTCTACAAAAATATGTGTAGAAACATAAATATACTGCTGTTACACTTTTGTTTTTCTCCAAAACAAATTGGTGCAACGTT
Organism: Pseudochaenichthys georgianus; assembly: GCF_902827115.2. Lineage (NCBI taxonomy): Eukaryota > Metazoa > Chordata > Actinopteri > Perciformes > Channichthyidae > Pseudochaenichthys > Pseudochaenichthys georgianus. The sequence goes on from NC_047519.1 coordinate 38,266,257, forward strand.
CATGCAGAACTCATAGTTGCAGGTATGACAACAACAAGGATGCCTTTGTCAAATACAGTACATTGAAAACTTTGAGGAAAAATAAATACAACAAAATGTTTTTACAAAAAAGCAGAGGAAAGGAGAATACTCTATTTTACCACCTGGGTCTGACCACAGCCTCTCATCCACCTGCATCACCTGTAGGCCTGACGGTCATACAGCTCCAACCATTATGCTGCAGATAACTCTTCAACTGACTTCATTTCATCCTCCCTCTCTCCCTCTTCCTCCCTCTCTCTCATCCTCCCTCTCTCCCTCTTCCCTCTCTCCCTCATCCTCCCTCTCTCTCATCCTCCTCTCTCTCATCCTCCCTCTACCTCTCCCTCTTGCTGCTGTCCATATATCCATTGTTGTTACCGGTTTTTTCAGTAGCTAACACACACACATTTTACATAAAGCATAATTATTTATACTCACAGTCAAAAAGCAAAACCTCAACACAAATCTCCAAAACTCTAAACACAGTTTCAGCTCTGAACCCAATATGTCATTCAACTTGGCACTTTTTGCAAAACACTGCACACAGTTCTCTCATACCTCATTCACACCAACGGTGTTTCGAGGCCGGTTCGGAGCTGGAGCTTGAAAAGCACCGGGTTTTCCTGTTCACACCGCAGCGGAGCAGCCTCTTAGCTCCGGAATCCGGTTCGTTTCGAGCACCAAAAAATTGTCCGGCCAGAGCAAAAGCACCGCATACGTCACGCTTACGTCGAGGCGGGGGCAGGGGCAGATCAACTCCTGAACAACAACAACAAGCCGGCGTTTTATCCAGCTTGTACACAACGATGGAGAAACGTAACAAGCAGCAGTGGTCCACTGAAGAGACCAGCTACCGACTGGGAATCTGGTCTTCCGAAGAGGACAATCGGCCATTGTTGTTGTTGTCGGTGTGAGCTGTGAGGGGTTTCCGCACGGTTTGGCTTTATGAAGCAGCAAACGGTTACGTCATGACGCAAACGATGACGCAACACCAGTCGGACTCTGGGCAGTGTGAAAAGAGCCGGAGCTAAACCGAAGAACCGGTTCTGAACCTGAAAAGCTCTAGCACGGAGCTTGAACCGGAGTTGCGTTGGTGTGAATGAGGTATAAGTAAGACACAGAAATCTGATTCACTTGTTTGCCATTTTCAAAAAACTACCTTTAAAAATGCTACAAACATGAACCAATCAACACATACTAATGACCATAAACACCAAACTGCTTTATTGTTGACTCATCAATAAGGATGTAAACACCAGAAAAAGGCTTCCTGTAAGACATTTATAAAAACAACAATGAAAAACTTTGAGGAAACTGAAGTCAGTTGAAGAGTTATTTGCAGCATAACAGTTGAAGCTGTTTGACCATCAGGCCTAAAGGGTGCATGTGTTGCCAGTGAGCCTCCATGTAATGGCCCACTGGCTGGCACCCAGTTCTTTTAATCCCCCAATTAGCCCACACACACGGGGAGCAGGCCGATTTCAGGTAACACAATAAGTTAAGTTCACGAACAGTAACACATAAGGGACCATAGCCGCGTTCACACCGCAGGACTTTCCCTGGTACTTTAGTTCCGTTAGTACCGTTAGTACCAATAATGTCGCGTTCACACCGCCGGGACTACTCAGTGCCGGGAACTCTTTTGGAACTCTTTTGGTACTTTTTAGTCCCTGCTAGAGAGGTGGTACGAACCTGGTGACAAAGAGTGCCAATTTCTATTCTATTTCTATTGGCTGGGCGAATTGCAAACCACGCCCCGTTAGACTCTGAATTTGTTTTGTTAGGCAGCCATTTTTTCCCTCGCTACAAAACCACATCCACACCTGAGCGAGTATGTTGTTTGTACTTGAAAGCAGTTATGACAACACGTACAGCACCGGAGCACCGGAATGATGAGGAAGTGTCGGCGCTTCTGTCAATTTACTCAGATGCAGGTATGCAGCAGCTTCTACAACAAGCAGTTCCCAACTCTAAATGTTTTGAGCGATGTTCGCAAAAGCTACTTGAAATGACCATCGACTCGGGCACGCTGCTGTGGGAGCTCGCTGAAACGGCGGATTCAGTCGGCTGTGAAGTGAGCAACAACGACGAAGGTAAAATAAACTACTTGTACTGGGGTTTTTAATATGCACATTACTGGTCTCAGATGTACTTTTATTTGCTCAGTAGATCGAGGTAGCCATGAGCAGGCTGAACTGGCTAACACTGTTAGCCGGCCCTGAGCTGGCTAATAACATAACATCTAACTAGCTATTCTCGGCCGCCATAAAAACGTTTTGTCTTGTGAATAAGTGGGCAGTGTTTTCTGTAATGTGCTTCACTAACTCATGGCACTACATTTGTTTGTTTCAGGCGAGGCGGGACAACTCGCTGGATTGCAAACGAGTGGACTTTCCTTTCCCGATCGCAACAGCATCCGTTGCTCGTCTCCCTTTCCATCAACCAAACGCAAAAGTACGTTCACACACACAGTGTAGCTTCACAATCACGATTACTTCCTTCATGGTACAATTATGAATTATGAAACACCGTGGAAAACGTGTTTGCCTAGGCAGGCGTTTACACTTTTCGCGCCCATTTTACGCTCACAAAATTGTAAACATCCGGGCTAGGTCAGATAACTTCCGGTAAGAAAACGTAACGTGTGTGTCTCTCTTGTGTGTGTGTGTGTGTGTGTGTGTGTGTATGTGTGTGTGTGTGTTTATGTCTTTGTGTGTCTGTGCGTGTGTGTGTGTGTGTCTGTGCCTAACCCTATCAGTCGGAATAGCCCTAACAGCCTGACCGTGTCCCTTCTGCCTGTAAAACTACATGGTGATTAAATAATGTTTCCTCTTAGGAAAGCGCGCACAGGACACACATGATGAGAAGTTCTTTGCCACCATCGAGACTATGGAGGACAGGCGTGCCATGGCCAGCAAGGCGATGCACGAGGACCAGATGATGCTTTTACACAAGGCCCAGGAAACAGAGGACAGGGTGATTGCGATGATGGAGCGCCAGGATGAACGGGACGCAGTCTTGGCACAGCACATGGAGCAACAAAAGGCTTTTCAGCAGGGGTTTCTGGGAGTGCTTTCAGAGCTAGTGAAGTCCAACAGGCCTTCCTCCCTGTATTATTGTTTTAAATATTGACACACAGCGGTGTTTTCCTGGACATGGAAACATTCAGGGCTAGCCCACAGTTAAACTCTTACAGTGCTATTTTTATATATTTGTTATAAGTGTATTTTTTTTGGGTACATTTGATTGAAGTTGATTTTCTATTGTTATTATATATATATTGCCACTGTTTTTTAATACTGACACCTAACTTGCACTAAGGTGTGTCTGTTACATTGTTTTGAACTTCATCTTGGTGATGTTGATGCTGAATTCACTATTTAGTAGATAATCATGTGACACTTTAACTTTGCACTACGGTCTGTCTGCTGAGCCTACCTATTGTATGTGCCAGTGTTATGTTTTGATACCGACACTTATTGATCTGCTGCTGATAAATAAAAGATAACCTCCATGGCGATTTAACAGATAATGTATCTTGCTTATTTCTCCTCTGACACTATCTTTACAGTGACATGTGTAGCATCCTATAAATCACATTTAAGTGATTATTCTGATACCATCATGTTTCATCGGTTATAAACTGGCGAAGCTTTAGTTGTGTCCCACCCACAATGTGGCTTTGAAATAGATAATTTCATTGTATTTCAAAACGGCGTCCATCAACACAAGCACTATTTATTTATTGAAAGAGAAATGGTTAAGTTTGTAATTACCAGTGTTGTGAGTTCAATATTTTAATTAATTATAGTAAGGGAACATCTTAGGAGGATATATAATAAAGGTGTGTTTACTGCTGAGCCTATTTAATGTGCATATGACACCTGGCAGTTTGTTATTATATTGCCACACTGTTTTGATACTGACATATTTTCTTTGCACAAAGGTGTGTCTGCACTATTGTAATTGTGCCTGTCTTGAATGTGGTAAATAAAAGAGAGAACCAAATGCACTGTACAAAGCCTTCCATTGTCCTGGAAAGGTTTCATCAGCCAGCTTTGCAGGGGGTAGGCTGAGTCACCAAGAATATAGTAACCCACATCATGTCCCCCAATATTCCTTGTTACATGAGGAAGTAGACCACCCCTATCCACAAAACTAACCAGTGAGGACATGCTGAACCCTGCTATCAAGCATGCTACCTGGTAAGCCAACAAAAACACTCCAAAAGAGGCCCCTAGCATCCACAACACCCTGCAGGACGAGCGAGTGCCAGCCTTTGCGGTTGAAATACTCGTTATGGTACGCCTTCGATTCCGAACCAGCATTGCACTTACAGCATCCGACGCGTGGGTCAAATCCCTAGTTGGCTGCAATAACCCAGTTACAAAGCTGTATAACATGAGCACAAAGACAACAAGCTCATTGAACTCCATCATGTCTGAGGTCTGAAAGTAAACAAACGCCTCATACAGCGGGTGGGCTTTATACCCCCTCCCCCGTGTAGTTCTTCTTCTCTTGTTTTTTTGTTGTACTCGCCGTGAAGTGGTTTTGCGGCCTGCCAGTAAACCCAGAGAAGAAGAAGACGAAGTGACGTCAGCGTAATCGTGCCTCAGGGAAAGTACTGCGGTGTGAATGCGATTGGCACTAGCCCCCTGGCGGATTTAGTGCCGTGGTACTTTAGTGGTACTTTAGTGCCGGCACTAAAGTACCGCAAGTCCTGCGGAGTGAAAGCGGCTCATGTCAGCCAAACTTCTCACAAGAAACTTCTCATGTACTGCAGTGCCTATAGACCACCCTGTCATCCAGGCTGTTACTGCTCTACCCAACATAACAGCAAAGATCACATGACCAGGGGTGTACATAACTTTTTTGCCCTGGTTCTCAAAGGAGCACCTGGAGATGGTGCTTGGTGCGCATCCTTAAAATGAAATAAACAGACCTTTTGAGGGGTACTTGACTTTATGAACGGGGGGGGAGGAGGTGCGCTAGTGAGCACGCTCATCAACTGTTCGCCGGAGCCTTGCACTGGCCCTGATAGGAACTAGCGAGCGGTGCAAAAGACAGGAACTTGAGAGCAGTGCAATAAACAGTAAGGTGAGAGTGTTGCAATACTGCCTTTAACCGACCCGTCTGGCAGCAAATCGCCGTGCAGCAGAGCTTCCACATTTCAGACAGATATGGCTTAAACCAGTCTAGAGTAGTACCACTGATTCCCACAGAATGCTGCAGGCGAGAAATGAGAATGCTGTGATCTACAGTGTCAAAGAGAGAGAGAGAGAGAGAGAGAGAGAGAGAGAGAGAGAGAGAGAGAGAGAGAGAGAGAGAGAGAGAGAGAGAGACATTATATACTGTATGTGTTCATTATATCTACTTTTTCAATATTATTATGTATTGTTTTATACTCACATTGTTAAAAAAGGCTCCAGAAGGCCTTGGGGACAGCAGTATCAGGGGCTGGAGCTGGGCAGGCTCTTTCATCAGCACTTCTTCTTCCCTTTGCCAGCCAGGACCTCACATACTTTTCTGGATTGAACTGTCCTAGCGGTGGTCCATTGCATTTGATAAAAACCAGACTGGACAGTCGGCTGACAGAGAGCATTCCTTTTTGCAGTAAGGATATCATTCATGCTGCTGAATGCCCGCTCAAACTCACTAGTGGAGACAGCGTCATGTCATGTATTAGCTGATTGTCCCGGGCCTCCCGGCCATGTAATGGGCTTTCTCTTGTGCTGACATGAGAGGTGGTTGTGGAAGTCATTCTGTGTCTCAGATTCTCTACCATACTGCGGAGAAACTGACCTGCATGAATCTGTGCAAGCCATGCCATTCTCACGCAGGGCAACACCCTTGAAAGATTTCTCAGCAAGAGCTCTATGAACTGTAGTCATATGTGGGCCAGGCATGGAGACCATGGATTCAAAAACTCGTATTTCTCGAGTTAGCAGCCTATCTGCTGTAGGCAGTGTCATCTCTCTTTTTTGGAGTTGCCGAGAGAGGTCGCTGAGCTCTGTGAGCGCATCATCAAACTGAAAACTCATCTCTTTTGACTCCACCTCGAGTGATAGAATTACTAACAAATAACTGCTAACAAAGCACTTATATACTAATAAAGGACTGGCTTATCTAAAGCCAGTTGAGTAGCACTTGAAATACTTGGCTCTATGAAACCTGATGTACTTATATGATTCTGTTTTCCTCAAGGTTGTGTCTTCCTGGTCGAATGTACTTATTGTAAGTCGCTTTGGATAAAAGCGTCAGCTAAATGCAATGTAATGTAATCATGGGATCATCAGTCCCAGATTGCTGACAAACATTGCAGATGTGAGCACATCATCAAGGCCCTTGTACTTTGCTCTGTCTCTGGAATCCCTGCTCGTGTCGTTTGCAGCATTTGAAAAGTGATCATGAAGCACTCTGTAGTTTTCCCAGACTGCTCTGTAGCTCCTTTCACTTGAAGCCACCCAGCGGATGGACAAAACACGCCCGATCACCAGGAAACGCTGTCCGACTGCTTGTGCACACTGCGCTAACTGCCTCTGATTTTTGGGGGAGGCATGAAACAATGAGTAGAGTTTATCAAAACATATTTGAAAATGATTGAGCCCTGAGACCTCCTTGACCACATCCCCAACTGCCAGCTCTCGTCGATGATTCGAGCAGTGCCACACAAACAGGCTTGGGAATTTACTACACAACTGCGTAGCAACGCCTGTTCTCTTCCCTAGCATTACTGAAGCCCCATCACATGCAAAATAAACTAAACACTGACTATAGAGCAATAGTGAGGGTGAAAGGAGAGAAAGAGTAGTCGGAAAAAGGCAACAGGAGTTTATGGTGGTTGTGAAACTTGCGCAAGAGGGAGCTTCGTTCGGCGTGTGGAACCCTATACGGTTAACTAAATCCATCAGTAAAGACATCGGGGAGGTAATGAGTGCTAAAGTATTGAGGAATGGATCAATGTTGATCAAATGTAAGGATAGAGAGCAACAGAGGAGAGCAATAAAGATGAGTACCGTGGAGGGTAAGCAAGTGGAATGTTCACTGTTCAGTGGTAGAAAGCTAGTCAGGGGAGTTGTGACAGGAATCCCCGTCAGAATATCAGCTGATGATGTGAAAGGGAATATAACAAATGCAAAAATAAGTGATGTCAAACGCATGAAAGCAAACCGCAATGGGATTAAAGAAGATAGTCTTTCGGTTCTGATCACCTTTGATGAAAAAAGGCTTCCGGAAAAGATACTTATTGGATATACAGTATGTGTTATGATGTGACAGTATGTTCCACCACCGCTAAGATGTTTTAAATGTCAGAGATTTGGACATGTGGCGGCAGTGTGAAAGGGAAAACAAAGGTGTGGCAGATGTGGTGGAGATCATGAACACGGAAAATGTGAAGAAGGGGCAAAGCTGAAATGTTGCAATTGCGTACCGTGGATGTGAGGTTAGCAAGAAAGCAGAAGAGGTGCAGCGAGTCAGGGTGACGCAGGGAGTTAGCTATGCAGAGGCAGCAAAGACAGTTTCAGGAGGAACGCAGGTTAAAATGGGAAACAACCAGTGGCGACTGGTCATTAGGGGCAGGTGGGGCACAGCCCCACCTAGTGTCAGCAGAAAGTATTAAAATAATGATTACAACAAAATGCAAAAAATAAATTAAAAAATATATAAAATATATTTTAAGATCATGTTTAATCATCCGATTCGTCTGTACATTGCTGTTTTAGTATGTGTTCTTCTAATTAGTGTCTACAGTGTGTGCCTATTGAGCTGTTTAGAGCCATGTGGGACAAAACCTGATCCTGCCCCTCCCTCTGACTGTCTAAGTCAGGGGTGGGGAACCTTTTTCCTCTCAAGGGCCATTTCAATGTTTTCAACATCCTCCGAGGGCCGTACAAATTATTGACCTCTGCTTAAAAATACTAAAATCACAGCCCACTCATTTCACCTTTCATTCATGCTGTGCAAAGAAAAAGCAACCTCTTAATCCAGATATCTTGCCATGACTCACGCATGCACGTGCACGGTTGTGGCATGACCACCAAAACAGAAATCTATGGACACAAGATGTGTGCAAAATGTATTTAGACTCCTATCCATGTGAACATGATTTAAGTTGGTGGGACCTAACCTCCTCTAGGGGGGTCCGGGGGGCATGCACCCCCCGGAAGATTTGTTTTTAAATGTTGAAGTTAAAAGCATAAATCTGGTGCACTTTGAGAGCAACATTAGTAGATCTATGGATACATCTCTCAACACCCATATGAAACAGAACTGTAAACAGATTTTCTTTTTCTTTATGGATATTTTACAAATCACTCTCCTTTCAAACTGTATTGTTTATTAATAACAACTTTTTGTTACTGTCATATAGTATTTTATACCTGTTTACTTTATTCTCTTATTTGTTTTATAACTATAATGATCATATAAAGATGTGACTTTACCTCACTGGTTGTAGAAAAAGCTTCTTATATTCGTTAGCATAGCTAGCTAACCAGATGCTAATAACAATAAAGTTATCGACTGTATGATCAGTATGACAGATGAACAGATCGCCACTGGGCTTACAACTAAAGAAAGACACAGCCACGCAAAAACTGCAGCATGTGTACGGCTCCTTATCGGTACTGCAATTTTTGGAAGTGCCGGAGCAGAGAACTACACCCTTGTCAGACGAAACGTATACCACGTGACGGCAGGTTAGGCTTGTGTTGTGTTCAAGGACCCTGACCTTGGCCAGGAAAAACAGGCACTCTCTTGTTTAATTATTTTGCGGTCTAGATTTCTTTAATTTTTTTCTTTTTTGCGTGTGTTTATAAATTACATCGAGGGCCACACAAAATGGTCTCGCGGGCCGTATACGGCCCGGGGGCCGGAGGTTCCCCACCCCTGGTCTAAGTGAACGGTGACTGCAAAAACTACACTGCGCATGCTCAGAGTATTTTCCTATTTAATGTGTGTGGCAAAAAATAATGACCACAGGGGCAAAATGGTGCCATCCCCACCATAGGTCATCTCACATAATTCAGAGCTGATTGGCTGTAAGTACGTGTGCCGCGAAAAGTGTGGTGTGTGAAGAGGAGGAGAGAGAGCTGCAGTGAGGCGTCCTAAAACCAGGAAGTAAGCTGCGCATGGCTTCCCTCCACAAAAAAGCAACGAGATTTCTCCATAGGATTTTAGAAAATAGCTCAAAATAAGATCTGTGGGAAACGTAGCTGTTAGATAAATGTACGTTTTGTTCAGCCGGATAATATCCACATGTCTACCCTACTTTTATCATTTTCGAATCAAAAATCTATTGATTAGATTAGATTTATGATAGACTTTTGAAACTACAAGACGATAAGGAGGACTTTTACAAAAAAGTAATAGAGATTTGTGTCCAAAAGGATAGGCAAATGGACTTAATCTTCAAGTCAAGGTAAGACTGCAATTTTATTGAAAATGGGATCTTACTAAGAGAGAACAATTCAATATTTACATTTTGTTGGGTATCCTTCTGTTGAACTGTCTGTTTAAAAGTAATTGAAGCATCAGACAAAAAAAGCTTTTGAAAATAATATTATATTTTGATTTAATATATTTGTAAACCTGAAGAGTCAGTGCCAGTGCCTCACCAGCCATGAACCTCTCTGCAGAAGCTTATATATAGACATCTGAGTTTTTTGTGCCCCACCACTTTTGTACATATATAAACGCCACTGGAAACAACAATAAGAGCAAAGAAACAGGAAAAGTCCAGAACTGTTAAGTTGAAGGAGGACACTCTGATAGTGAGTAAAAGAGAGCTGTTTATGGCAGAGATTATCAACGGTTCAGCGCAGACTACAAGCCGGAATGAAAGAATCTAAATAATTGTCAAAGCAGCTGAAAAGTACCTTGATGTGAAAGGGATGCACTGGGGACACGTGAAAGATATCCTAAATGATGACGTCCAACAACCTCAGACATGCACTGGATCATCCTGATGGTGGTAATTGTACTGCAGTGGAATGCTAGAAGTTTAATTGCAAATGGACAAGAGTTCAAAACATATATTGACAACCTGGGAGAGAAACCTAATGTTCTTTGTATTCAGGAAACATGGCTGAAACTACAACTGGATTTTATTGTGAAGGGATATACTGCAGTTAGAAGAGATAGGGACTCTGGCAGAGGGGGAGGAGTTGCAACATTCATACAGAGTGGGATAAGTTACAAAGTTATGCATGTAAGTACAGATCATGAAGCAATAGTTATAAGGGTATGGAATGATAGAGGACCTCTAGATATAGTCAATTATTGTAATGTGGGAAATTAAATCAAAGTATATCAGAGGATGCTGGGGGTTCACTGCAAGACAAAGTAATATGGTGTGGGGATTTTAATTCACATAACTCGCTATGGGGAAGCAGTAGCACAGATGCAAATGGTGCAGTAGTTGAGGAATTTATAGATGACCACGGACTAGTGTGCATTAACACTGGAGAAGGAACACAATATAATTGCACGAAGAATATAGAAACAGTATTCGATCTGACATTTGTATCTAGTGCAATAGCAGGTATAAGTACATCGAATGTGGTAAAGCATACTACAGTGGGCAGCGATCATTATCCGGTAATGACTAAAGTTGGGACCAACATAAGGTTTGAAAAGGAAAAGAAAATTCCTAGATGGAAACTGGGAAAGGCTAATTGGGATGCCTTCCAAGTTGTAAGTACGAATAGATGTAAAAAACTTCAAGAGGAAAATGATGATGATATAAATAAATTCAATGATGAGCTGGTTACGGTTATCATTCATTCAGCTAAAGAAACAATTCCGGAAATTGCAGGAGTTAGGCGCACCAAGAGTGTACCCTGGTGGAATGGTGAATGTAGCAAATCCATTAAAGACAGGAATAAAGCATTCACGCAACTCAAAAAACTCCATTCTCAGGAAGCTTTGAATCAGGGTAAAAGGGACCAGGAGAACAATAAGAACGCAAAAACACACTTTTTGGAGGCAATATTGCAGTAGTATTGGAAGAGAAGTACAGCTTGCAGATGTTTGGGGCATGATTTGGAGAATGGGAGAAATTCGAAGGAATTATGAGTTGCCAGTTTTGAGCAGAGGGGACAAAATGGCTGTCACAAACGTATAAGGCGGAACTTCTAGCTCAAACATTTAGGAAAGTTCATAGTTCAGATAACCTTACAGAGGAAGCCAGGCAGTGCAGAAATAATACACTAATGGAAAACCCGAGAATATTGGATAGAGTAGAAGCGTTAGGGGATCAGTTGACATGCGGGGTCCCACAGGGCTCAGTGCTGGGGCCGATCCTGTTTTTAATCTATCTATTACCTCTGGGTCATATCATCAGACAACATAACATCAACTTCCACTGCTATGCCGACGACACTCAGGTCTACATCAAAACACAACCCAATACCACCACTATCCAAACACTAAACACCTGCCTGGAAGACATCCGCTCCTGGATGACCACCAACTACCTTCAGCTCAACAGCAGCAAGACGGAGGCAATCCTGATAGGCACCACCGACCAGCTTGCCAAGGCCGCCAACATCAGCCCCTCCCTTGATGGTCAGCTCATTCCTCTCTCCTCCGTTGTCACCAACCTCGGTGTGAGGTTTGACCCCACTCTGTCTTTCCAAGCCCACATCAAACATATCACCAAGACCTCCTTCTTTCACCTGAAAAACATTTCCCGACTGAAGCCCTCACTCTCAACTGATGACATCAAAAAACTGGTTCATGCACTCGTCTTCTCAAGACTAGACTATTACAATGCACTCCTCTCCGGTCTCCCAGCCAAATCCATCAACCGCTTGCAACTAGTCCAGAACAGCACAGCCAGAGTTCTCACCGGTACAAAAAGGTCCGCACACATAACCCCCATACTTGCAAAACTACACTGGCTCCCAGTCCACTACAGGATCCAGTTCAAGGTTCTGCTCCTCACGTACAGAGCCCTGAATGGACAAAGCCCAAAATACCTCTGTGACCTCATCCGTACCCAGACATCTACCCGCTCTCTCCGCTCCAGCCACGCTCCTCTTCTTTACATCCCCCGCACACGTCTCCGAACAATGGGAGACCGAGCCTTCATCTCATTCGCCCCGCGCCTCTGGAACTCCCTCCCAGATCAGCTGAGATCTGCCCCTTCCACCGAGGTCTTCAAAACCGGCCTTAAGACCCTCTTCTTTCGGCAGGCCTTCGAATAAACTTTGAGCACGGTACACCTGGAGTATTGCCATTTGTATCGCTATCTCCGACTTTTATTTTTGTACTCTATTTTATATTTTATTTCTTATTATTATTATTACAATTATTTGTCTTTTATTATCTCAAAGCGTATCAGTATCCCTTGTTGTGAAGCACTTCGAGATTTGTCTTGGCAGATGAGAAGCGCTATATAAATTAAATATATTATTATTATTATTATTAGTTGGACCTGCATTTTAGTATGTTTGAGTTGAGAAGAGCAATTATTAGTGCTCGTCAAACCACTCGTGGGAAAGATGGTGTTTGTTACAAAATGTTGGAACACATGACAGATAAGTCTCTAGTCATTGTGTTAAGGTTGTTTCATAGGGTGTGGGATTCTGGCCAGCTTCCTTCAGAGTGGAAACAAGCGATAATAGTGCCCATCCTAAAGCCAGGCAAAGACCCTTCAGATCCCTAGCCACAGGCATATTGCCCTGACATCTCATTTATGCTAAATCATGGAGAGAATGGTTACAGAAAGGTTAACGTATATCTTAGAAAGTAACGCTCTGTTGTCCCATATCAAAGTGGTTTCCAGAGGGGTCGGAACACAATGGATTCTATATTGTGCTGAGAATCAGACATCAGGAAAGCACAGACCAACAAGGAAGTAGTGATTGCAGTCTTCTTTGATATTGAAAAGGCTTATGACATGCTCTGGAAGTCAAGTTCAAATCATTGGGAATTGGTGGTGGCATATAATTGGGTTATGATTTTTTACTGGACAGAAAAATACAAGTAAGAGTAGGTGCAGAATATTCAAGTGTTTATGCCGTGGAAAATGGTACTCCTCAAGGTAGTGTGTGTAGTCCGTTGCTGTTCAATATAAAGATGCATAACGTTTTTAATCAAGTTCATCCAAGTGTGGGAAAATCTTTGAATGCAGATGATGGGGCTTTGTGGGCAAAAGGCCGCAATGTAGCACATGTTGGAAAGAAAATACAAGCTGCAATAGTTGAAGTGGAGAAATGGACAAATAAATGGGGATTCAAACTGTCAGTAGCTAAGACGCAGGTCATTTGTTTTACAAAACGGCATAACATTGCTCCTATATCGTTAAAATTGCATGAGCAACCTCTTGAACAGGTTAATACAATAAGATGTCTTGGTGTTTGGTTTGACGGAAAGCTAACATGGAGGAGTCATATAGGAAAAGTTCAAAATAAATGTAAAAAGGTCAACAATGTACTTCGGTGTTTGGCAGGGCAGGAGTGGGGAGCGAGTAGGTCATCACTTCTGAATATATATTGACCTGTATTAGATGATGGGTGTATAACGTTCATGGCAGCAGCAGAATCAAACCTTAAAAAGCTGGATGTCCTACAAGTTCAGGCCCTGAGAATTTGTGGTGGAGCTTTTAAAACATCTCCAGTATCAGCAATACAGGTGGAAATGGAAGAAATGCCTTCAAGGATAAGAAGAGTGAAGTTAATGTTGACATGTAAATCTTCAGGGGCATAGTGATCGTCATCCTGCGAAAAGTATTTTGAAAGACTGCTGGGAGCACAATGAGTCACATTTAACAAGTTTAGGATGGATTGGCGATGTTAAAGCAGCAAGTATAGGTTTGAATCAAATACAGTATTGCCCCACAGCTCCAATCTCGTCCATTCCACCCTGGTTGTTCCCATTGCCAAGGGTAGACCTCAATATACGAGAGGAGTTAAAGGAAAATAAAGAACTACCAGTATGGCGCAGAGTCCAGAATTATTTTTGCAAGATATCACTCAGACTCAACAATCATATTTACAGATGGCTCCAAAGATCCAGAGACAGGGCGTGCAGGGGCAGCAGTTTATATCCCAGTGAGTAATACACATATAAAGAAAAGGGTAACGGACCATGTGTCAGTATACACCACAGAGCTGTTGGCATTGGTGTTGTCATTGAAATGGATAGAGGAGAAAGAAATACATAATAGTGTAATTGCATCTGACAGCTTTTCAGCATAGATCAGGTAGATCTTCATTTAGAATGGACATAATAAATGAAATATTTCTAATTTTATATAAAATGCAAAACAAAGGCATAGCAACTTGTTTCATCTGGGTTACTGCTCATGTTGGTGTGGAGGGTAATGAACAGGTGGATAGTCTGGCCAAACAAACACTCAGAATTATGAACATAGACATGGAAGTTCCACTCAGCAACGCGGAGGTTAAAACATTCATACATAAATATGCACAAACAACATGGCAAGAACATTACATCTTTATAAAATTCAAAGGTATGTGGGGGATGGAAGGAAGGTAGGGTTTAAAAGAAGGGAGGAAAATGTCATTTATCGGATGAGAATAGGTCATACAGGTCTCAATCATACTTTAAGTATAATAGGAAAGCATCCAAACCGGAAAGTGTATACACTGCAGCCAGCCAGAAACTGTTGAGCATGTTTTACTGCTTTGCAGGAAATATAGTACTCAGAGAAATGTGCTTTTCCACACACTGAAGAAAGCAAAATTCCATGTCTTGTCGCTATCAGGGCTGTTAGGGAAAACATCAGGCAATATATATTGTGAGATTATTACGTTTCTAAGAGAAATTGTTACATTTAAAATAATCTAGAGTTTTGGTTCTTTGTTTTGTTTCTTTTGTTTATTGTTTTCTGCATAGTCTCTTGTCCACACTCCAGTCCAGTTGGTGGCGGTAATGCAAGTTGGTTTTCCAACCGCCAATAACCACTAAAGAAGAAGAAGAAGATGCTCTGTGGGCCCACATCCGGTTACTTCTGCTCTCTACCATGATTTCAGGCAGTCTCCAGTTCTGGTAAACAATCCTGCAGTCGGAGTCTCTATCAGCGTTCATTAATATATATCTATCATATATTAGAATATAACCCGTTTCTCTCAGGAGAAGAAGAGACGAGATGAGCTTTAGAACAATTCCACCTCTTCACCCGGCTGCTAGCTGCTTCATGCTAGGTGGCTAATGCTAGTCGGTGTACATCAACAAACCGATGAACAACGAGGAGCAGAAACACCGGGTAATACTGAGTACTTTTACTACAGATAATACTGAGTGCTTTTAGTACTGATAATACTGATTACTTTTACTATAATACCGAGTACTTTTATTATAATACTGTGCACTTTTACTACTGATAATACTGAGTGCTTTTAGTACTGATAATACTGAGTGCTTTCACTATAATACCGAGTACTTTTGTTACTGATAATAATACTGACTACTTTACTCGGATCTTGTACGTGAGTAAAAGTAACATCAACATATAGTCAAAGTACCAAAAGTAATAATAAACAAAATCATCATTAATAACATATAGTTAACAAAGTAAAAGTAGTGATTGTGCAGATTGGTCCATTTCAGAATAATATATATGATATGTTTTATAATGATTGATCATTAAAGTGTTCGCAAAGCTGGTAAATGACTTTGTATACTGCAGGGTAGCTTGTGAATTTACTCCAGGTGGAACTAAAGTCTGATTTTAAGACTTGATTATATTTCACATCATTCATCCACATCTGTGAAGTAAGTAACTAAAGGTATTACATACATGTAGTGGAGTACAAGTACACCATAAAAGTAGCATACAATGTACTCGAGTAAAATACAAGTACCTCTATAGTTGTACTTAAGTACAGACTAGTACTTGAGTAAATGTACTTCCCACCTCTGCTGTTAAGCTACTTCTTAGCTGTAGATTGGTTTTGTGTTGACCGTAGTGTTAATACTTATTTCAGAGACACAGAAGGAGCACTGAGAGCAACATGGAGAACAAAGAGACCCCCAGAACTCCGGTCAGTGTTCTTCATCACAATATGTTTCTAACACTGTTGTCCCTTACACTGGGGTACATGTATGTTATATGAGGATTTTAAACCTGTACTTTTATTTAATGAGAAAAACAAACTTGAGCATTGTCGGGTTTATTCTCTTACATTTAGATATGGGTTCAGGTGTATATCAGCATTTAGTGTCTCTACTTTAAAGAGTCCTCTCCTGCTGATGTTCAGGTGTATATCAGTATGTAGTGTCTCTACTTTAAAGAGTCCTCTCCTGCTGATGTTCAGGTGTATATCAGTATGTAGTGTCTCTACTTTAAAGAGTCCTCTCCTGCTGATGTTCAGGTGTATATCAGTATGTAGTGTCTCTACTTTAAAGAGTCCTCTCCTGCTGATGCTCAGGTGTATATCAGTATGTAGTGTCTCTACTTTAAAGAGTCCTCTCCTGCTGATGTTCAGGTGTATATCAGTATGTAGTGTCTCTACGTTAAAGAGTCCTCTCCTGCTGATGTTCAGGTGTATATCAGTATGTAGTGTCTCTACTTTAAAGAGTCCTCTCCTGCTGATGTTCAGGTGTATATCAGTATGTAGTGTCTCTACTTTAAAGAGTCCTCTCCTGCTGATGTTCAGGGGCCTCATTTCTAAAGCCTTGCGTAGGATTCACGTGGGACGGTTGCTTACGTAGGACAAAGCAAATAAATACGCACAGACATTTTCGGATTTATAAAACACTGCGTACCGGTTTCCCTTTTAAAAATCACAATCAACTCGAAATGCGGCGCAGCTTTTGCGGGCTTCACGTAACGCCCATATTTGCCTATAAATAGTCAAAGAAACGCCACTTATTAATATTCATTTTGACTGACTGCAGGAAGAAGATCGCAGGAAAAGACGACGGAACAGCTAAAAAAGACATTGCACACCGTGTCAGATTTTGGTTATTTTGGGGAGGTAAATCATATTGTTTGGTGGATGCAGTTTGAACCAGAGTAGCAGCATGGAAGTCGGATCGCCACCAAAATACATAAATAAGTGGTCCGAAAAAGGTTAATGACAAAAATAATACACATAGCCTAACCTTCCTCAGGCAGTGTGTTTGCACCGGGGACAGGAGACACCCCCTTGATGAGAAACTGTAAGAAATGATTGGGGGAATACCTCCGGACTGGAGTCATGACGACTGGATCTGAATTATTTGGTGGTTTGTGTCCCAGCTGTCGATCAGCTGTGCGCAGCGTCTCCACTGCAGCCTGTGCATCTCTCCATACCTCCTGTGTTTTACGAGCGACAAGTATTGGCGAACGGTTTAATCATGTTTTAAACATGATGGTATATAAAAACCTGCTCGCCTATAGAAACCTATAGAAATGCAAAACGGCATCAGTTTAAAGTAATTATGTCCTTCTGTTTGCCGCATCATTTATGAGAATACATTTCTTAACAAGGGAACATAATCGATGGGTGATCGATAACATTTCCGTATTTATTTATTTCTCCAAGTTATGTTTTTGTGTGAACTGAGGGGTAGGGCTGAACGATATACCGTGTCATGGCGATAACCACCATATGCGCATGCGCGATATTCACACCGCAGGGACGTGCGGTTTTATTCATTTTTTTTGTAATGCTAATGCACTTTAGCACAGAATTCAAAATAAAGATACCCTTATTACTTATCGAAACTGCACATACAATATATCCGATTAAAGCTGAGACTCCACAGATTATTTAAGTATAGTATCTAAGCGATCCGATCTCGCGACAGGGGAAGCAGACATCACAACACGTACCTTTTACGGAGCTTTTACGGGAGATCGTCTCACCGTAGCTGTCAATCTGATCAAAAGACGTGTTCAATGGCATTACAACGAGAAAAAACGCGGCTGAATCGGTTGATCCATAGGTTGATAATAGCAGATTATAGCAGCCAGGGGAGAGAAGAAGTCTAATCCACGCAATTAATATATTTTTTTTAAGCCACATTTTTGGAAGGCAAGGAATAGGTATATCCATTCAACCCGGTCAAAGGCCTTTTCCGCATCGAGTGATATTACTACCTCTGGGTCTGGTGACCGGGCAGAGTGGACAATATTAAATAGTTTTCTCAAATGTGAATATGATTGTCGGTTCTGGATCAATCCTGTCTGATCAGGAGATATAATATTTGGAATCACATTTTCCAGACGTCTGGCCAGGACCTTAGACAGCAAGTCTACATTCAGTAGGGAAATAGGGAGATAGAGGCTTGTCGTAAAGTCATGGGAAGGGAGCCTGAAGAGAGTGCTTCTTTAAACATTGTCTGAAGAATTGGTGCTAGTTGAGGGGAAAACTTTTTATAAAATTCAGTAGTGAATAAAAATAAAATAAAATTCAGACAAGCAGTCAGTGCCTCTGTATCAGGTACAGCAATGTTCTGTCCCTGTGTCCACCTAAAGCCAATCCAGACATCATGACACAATTCCATCTGATACATGCTAAAGACCTGGAAGACATTATTCAACATCTGAAATCCTCCTCCTGTAGCATCGATATTATTCCGACAGGATTTTTCAAAACTTTTTGTCATTGCTTGGCCTCAGATATACGACACATAGTAAACTAGTCTCTCCACTCGGGTGTATTTCCACATGCCCTGAAAACTGCAGTAATTAAATCGCTCCTAAAAAAGTATAACCTAGACGCAACCGTATTGAACCGTATTATAGGCCAATATAAAATCTTCCTTTTTTATGAATATGTTTTTTAGGTTGTTATTGAACGAGTAAGCGCTTTTATGTTGAAGGCAGTTTTTCCAGGCCTCTACCGTAATGCATAGGATATTCGCGCACCGCAATACAACGTGGGGGCTGGCTTGACTGTGTTATCCGAAGTGGAGGTTGGCTTGACCGCAGTGGCATTTCCCCACTAAGCTTGTTGTTTTCAATGTGTGAGAAAGACGAGGTTACGGTAGCATTAGTGTTCAGTATTTAATGGCTTTCTCTCTGAGATCTGGTGTTTGTTGACATGCATTTAGATTTAGATGTTTCCTTTTTAGAAAATGCATCGGTCTTATTTTATAATGTGTAGTGATTACATGAAATTGTATGGTTTTATTCTCTATTTGAAAATGTTTTTATGGTGATATATTTTCAGGCGCCTGTGACGAGAGACACCAACCCTGATGGTCCCATTGCAATGGAGAACGTTGACACCAGGAATGCTGGGCCCTCTAACAAACCCAACATCAACAGAGAGGTACATTTAGCACTTAGCATCTTTCTGGATCATTAGCTGTTGCTCCTCTTTTTCTTCAAGCAGATAAATGAATGATGAAAGTATATTATGAAATAAGCACTGAGGAGCGGTTTTCTCAATTTCCTCTAAGGCCAATGTTAATATAATATTTAGGACAAACTTTGGGCTTTAAACTGCCTTTCCTTTTGATTAAAAATCACACTTTTCTGAGATACCTACGACGTCCCCACCTTACATCAAATCTTGAATAGAAACGGTGTGTTACAAACTAGAGACAACAAAGCTGGTTGTATTCAAACTTTGGGCTTTAAACTAACTAAGATTGTTTTTAATGTTGATGTAATGTAACAACATTACAACATGTTAGAACATTTAAATAAAATAAGGGAAGATAACTCGTAAATATTGAATATCACAAAAAATGAAAATGCTGACCAATATAAAAAAAAAAGTTTGAACATAAACAATGCAGTTATTTCTTACTGGTGTTTTGGTGATTATGTTAACGTTTTGTTTTAAGAGGTTTTCGAGTTCCATCGCAAATAAAGCATTACCAACCTCACACAATAACTTCACATTGCATGTTACTTGTTAGCCGCTTTTATCCAAAGCGACTTACATACTCAATACTGTGGACAATCCCCACAGGAGCAATTTGGAGTGAAGGGTCTTGCCCAGGAACACAACGACATGCTGACTGCAGTGGGACTCGAACTTGCTATCCCCTGGTTCGAAGATCAGTGCACTAACCCACTGCGCCACACGCCTCCCAGACAGCACAACAGCCTTATGGTGGGAGTAAGATTCAGTTTCGTACTCTGAAGAAAAGTGTTTTAACTATATACCGTACTTTTCGGACTATAAGCCGCGACTTTTTTCCCCATTTTTTGTTTGTACAGCTAACGGCCACTAGGGAACCTCCTAAATCTATGGATTTCACAGGTAAAATTAACCACCTTTAACGCTATGGGCTCTAGGACCGGTCCGCGCCCGCCACCTTTAAGCGGCGGGCTCCAGCAGGAAAAGCTGGAGGCCGGAAAAGAGTGAGACAGGTAGCGCGCCAAAGTAAAAGTGGAACCGAGAGACAGAACGAGAGCAAGACAGACGGACAATTTAGCTGCTGCGGCTTATATGCAGGTGCGCTTTATAGTCCGAAAAGTACGGTACTGTTAATTGCAATCATTATAATGCCTTAAAATATGTTTTCATTATCTACAGATTGGAACAGTTTTCCAGAAGCACAATTTGAATGCTGTTTAAACGACATCTGTTTCTGTGTTCATTTTTAGATAAAGGACACAAATCTAAAGGAACCCGATGAACTGTACGATTCCAGCAGTGATGTCTCTGGGAGTGGGGATGAGTTTGAAAGTGATTCCAGCCTCACAAAAACCCTGGAAAATATATTTTTTTCAATTAATAGTGATAGTACACCACCAGACTCGGGACCACCAGGAGCAGAAGAACCCTGCACAGATGCCATTAAAGAAAGTGATGGTGATACTCGCCATCAAACAGGAAGGAAACGGCAGTCTTGTCACCAGATGACATTTGGAGACAGTGGAGAAAAAGAACAATGTTCAAGTCAGGACACGCATGAGAGCATTGTTGTTGCTGCTTCCCAAAAAAAAGATGGTATTAGAGTCTACAACAAGAGACAGTATTGCCTTTATTGTAGTAGGCCTTGTGCGAAAATGGCAAGGCATCTAGAAAAAGTCCATGAAGACAAAGCAGATGTAGCTAAAGCCCTTAGCTTTCCAAAGAGGTCAAAGGAAAGAAGACATCAATTGGATTACATCCGCAACAGAGGCAACTATGCGCACAATGCTGCCGTCATGGAGTCTGGGAATGGCGAACTAGTACCGTTTAAAAGACCGACTCAACAGGCAAAGGGGAATGAGTTTATTCCATGCGAATATTGCCTAGGCCTTTTCAACAAAAAGGTTTTATGGCGACACATACGCACATGCACACGCAAACCGGTTGCCCAGAAACCTGGAGAGAATCGCGTCCAGTCAATGCCTACATGCACGGGGCCTGTGCCTGCACAGATTCCAGATGCCATAACAGAAAGTGATACTCGCTTTAAAACAGAAAGGAAACGGCAGTCTCCGGCTGATTCATTGAATGTCCCAGCCTGCGATTACACAGTGCCCGACCAGATGACATTTGGAGACAGTGGAGAAAAAGAACAATGTTCAAGTCAGGACACGCATGAGAGCATTGTTGTTGGTGCCTCCCAAAAAAAAGATGGTATTAGAGTCTACAACAAGAGACACTATTGCCTTTATTGTAGTAGGCCTTGTGCGAAAATGGCAAGGCATCTAGAAAAAGCCCACGAAGACAAAGCAGATGTAGCTAAAGCCCTTAGCTTTCCAAAGAGGTCAAAGGAGAGAAGACATCAATTGGATTACATCCGCAACAGAGGCAACTATGCGCACAATGCTGCCGTCATGGAGTCTGGGAATGGGGAACTAGTACCGTTTAAAAGACCGACTCATCAGGCAAAGGGGAATGAGTTTATTCCTTGCAAATATTGCCTAGGCCTTTTCAACAGAAAGGTCTTGTGGCGGCACATACGCACATGCACACGCAAACCCAAATTGATTGCCCACAAACCTGGAAAGAATCGCGTCCAGTCAATATGTACATACACGGGGCCTGTGCCTGCACATATTTCAAAACAATTGTGGGGAGTGATTTGTTCGATGAATGCTGATCCCATCACAAATATCATTAAAAGTGACCATGTCATCACTGATCTTGGGCAGGACTTGTTGAACAAAGGTGGGAATTCCACCAAAAACCAACACAATGTAAGGGAGAAGATGAAAGAATTGGGACGGTTAATTCACAATGGCAGAAAGGTCACCAGTCTAACAAAACTGGAGGATTTCATTAATCCTAAGAAGTACTTGGAGATGGTCAGAGCGGTTAAAGTCACTTGTGGCTATGATAGTGGAACTGGAACATTTCAGATTCCATCCCTCGCAAATAAACTTGGTCATGCGCTGGTCAAGGTCAGCAAACTGTTGAGAGTTCAGGGGTTAATAACTGACAATCATGAACTTCTGAGAAAGGCCACAGAA
Source organism: Pseudochaenichthys georgianus (assembly GCF_902827115.2). Lineage (NCBI taxonomy): Eukaryota > Metazoa > Chordata > Actinopteri > Perciformes > Channichthyidae > Pseudochaenichthys > Pseudochaenichthys georgianus. The sequence continues at coordinate 38,288,599 of NC_047519.1, forward strand.
TTTCAACAAGTTCACAGTGAGAAATGGAACGAGATGATTTCTTCAACGGCTTTAAGGAACATTGCTGAATCGAAATGGAACGTTCCCACGCTTATGCCATTCACTGAGGATGTTAAAAAAATGCATCAGTTTCTCAGTGCGACGCAAGATGAGTGCAGCAGCAAACTATCTGGAACACCTTCCACAAAGTCCTGGACGGAGCTGGCAAAGGTGTGTTTAACACAGATTATCCTCTTCAATCGACGCAGGGAAGGAGAAGTAGCAAGCATGCCGCTGACTGCATTTCTGTCAAGGGACACTTCTGATCCCCACGAGGATGTGGACTGGGCACTCTCTGAAGTGGAGAAAAAACTGTGCAGACATTTCTCAAGGATTGTCATCAGGGGAAAGCGAGGCAGACCAGTTCCAATTCTTCTGACTCCGAAAATGCTGTGCGCATTAGAACTCCTCGTGAAGTATAGAGAGAATTGTGGGGTTCTAAAAGACAATGAATATATGTTTGCAAGACCTACAGCTCTGACACATTTCTGTGGTTCAGACTGCATACGTGGCTTTGCAAAAACATGTGGTGCCAAGTGTCCAAAGTCACTGACATCGACCAGACTCAGAAAGCACGCTGCAACCCTCTCCACCGTGCTGAACATGACGGACACAGAAATGGACCAGCTGGCCAACTTTCTCGGTCACGATATTAGAATTCCTCGTGAATTCTATCGATTACCGGAGAAGACGCTTCAACTTGCCAAGATCAGCAAAGTTCTAATGGCACTTGAGCAAGGGAGATTAGCAGAGTTTCATGGAAAGAACTGGGATGAAATCACAATAGATGGTATGTTAGTTGTTCAGTATGTTTTTTTTCCAATTATTCTAATTGCTTCACCGTGTTTAACCTGTACTCGTTATATCTCCAACAGAAAGAGTTCTCGGTTGTGATGATGATGATGATGATGATGATGATGATGAAGAAGGGAACGGGAAAATAGAGGAAGGAAACTATGCTTCTGCCGTTGATGGTTTGTTGTTAGTAATTTAATGTTGAAAAAATAAGTTTATAAAATATTCACAAAAATAGTTTAGCAGTCGTTTTATTTTGGATTTGTTGTTCCGTCTTTTTCTCTTGGTCTTGCATAAGCACTTTAGTTTGCTACAATTGCAGTATCACTAGACAATAGGACCAGTCATGGAAGTGGGAAAAAGTGTTCTTTCTTTTCCAAGTGTGATCAATTTCCTCTCCGATATTATTGGTTATGGTCAGTATTTCTACAGTAAAGTTAATCAAGTGCTTTTATTTTGTATAAACCCAACAGAGGAGACTATTCTACCGACTGAGGGGAATACAATCCCACAGAACCTGAAGGGACCCAGATTGCCAACAGCAGAGGCACAGGAATCGCCTGAAGTCCATGCTGTAAGACATGCTTCAAAAGGTACATTTTACAATGTTCTTTTAATTATATTTTACATTTGGCAGAAATTGGTCTGAAAATATATCAATCTTCCCTTTTGCACTCTTTAAACTGCTGATGCTCTGGACAACAGCTTAAGTGGAAGATATTGATATAGATGGTGGCATATAGATATGTGTGGCTTGAAGTTAGCGGACACACTTTAGTGCAGTAGTTTCAATCACACCCATGTATAACAGGTGCACAAAAAACAGCAAATGGCAATGTTATTAATTCAAATACAATTTTTATTTTTTATTAGTATTAATAATTTACTCATATACCAGCTCCACATAACTTTTGGAGTCTCCAGAGGCCTGTACTACAAAGTATGATTCATATGTTGCAGGTGCGACAAGTGTACAAGTGTAGTTGTTGGTTTACAGTCCTGCAGACTGTATACCGCCGTTTGCCTTTTGTTACTGCAGACTGTTTAACTCTGCAGGGGGTTTCAGCTGAATTAATGACATTTGTTAATATAAAGGGAATACCCAATAGGAACTGTTGTCTTCTATACTCATTCCTTGGTAATTAAATAGTGATGAGCCTGGCAATTTAGGTCTTCACATAGTCTGCGATTTTGGCCAGCGTCCCTTCCTGCCTTTGGCTGCAGCAGGTGTGTTGCTTGTAACCTGGATTATATTTGTGAGGCTATATTTGTTGAATAATATAGTTTCCTCGTCTTGTGAAAATACAGGCCATAGTCTTGTGCCTGTCTGTGATCGGTCATAAGGGGCACCTATCCAATCGGTGACTGCAACTACCCAATTAAGTGAATGCACAGAAGAATTATAGCTTACACATTGCCTTTTTGTTTAATTGACAAATGTTTTTTCTGCTCACTTACAGGTAAAGCTGCTCAGAAAAGAGTGCCCTGGACAAACGCTGAGACCCAGGCAGTTCATAAACACATGAGTCGATTTATTACTTCTTGTCTTGTGCCAGGGAAGAGCGACTGCGAAAAATGTTTAACGGCAGAACCAATGGCTCTTAAACATCGGGATTGGCAGACCTTAAAGTTTTATGTTCACAACCGTATCACGGCATACAAAAGACAAATTCAGCAAAAATAGGAAGGCTGTATGATGGACTCAATTTTGTCCCGACTTTCCTTTTTGTTAAAAAAATAAATGTTGCCAAGATTTGTGTAAAGACTCACACTTTTTATTTGTATACTATGTGAGATCTAAGGATTATTGTTGTTATTATTTCAATATTTCCCAAGATAATTTAACTGAATACTATTTTTGTATTATAGTCCAGCAGATATGTGAAATATCTGAAAGAGTGTGCTTTTGATGATAAAAACATGAACTTTGGCACACTGCTCGAGCATGCCGTCAGCAAGATGTTTGGCTATAGGGCCATCGCATATTTGAAGAATGGTTATTATTTTTACCAGTAGCTTAGCATCTAGACCACCGAGGCTAGGATCTTGATTCTGGTGGCTAATCCTACATGTTCAAGGATGAGGAATGCATTGGTACTATTTACAACACGCTAGAATGTAGCTAACTACATGTATCTAGTATTGAGGGAACAAAATGCACAGTAAAAGCATTAACATATTTATTTTGGTTAAGTAATACATGTTACATAATATATATGTAATATTACAGGTTTTCAACTAAATGCAGAGTTAGTTCTGAAAACAGTCCACCACAGTGTCAAAGGGCACTGCACTGAATTGCTGCCTTGACACATTTGCACTGTCCACTGCACCCCTTTTTGCATTCACAGCGGAGGAGTTCTGGTAATGTGGTCCAGTAAACTTCCCATCCAACTGTGGCCTTCCTCTCCCACCCCCAGTCTCCTGGAGATGGGAGATCAGGGGCTGCAAACATCATCTCTCCCCAGTCGTGACCAACTTGGAAGGCAGCTCTCTTTGTGTGCTGAATCAGTGCTGCTTGTGTTGGGGGGAGTCCTTCAATTGTTCTACCTTGCTGGGTGAAGAGCTGCTTGCGTGCCTGATTGACTGACCCCTGGCTAATAGTGCGGTCATACAGCAATACCAGAAATCGCTCCAGAGGCTCCATCCAGTCTTGTACGAAGTCTGGGGTGGCAGCCAAGGCACAGAAGGCTCTAGTGACATAATCAAATGTCAGCAATGTATCCAGCGATTTGTGAAGCATGCCTAATTTGCATTATGCAAAATTCTGGTAGACCAATAAAGGTTACAGGACCCGGAGCACATCCACCTCCCACCAGGCCATTTGAGCACCTAATGCTGGATTTCATTGAGCTTAGCCCATCAGAGGGTAAGAAGCACTGTCTAGTGGTGGTCGACATGTGGTCCAAATGGGTTGAAGCTTTCCCAGTAAAAGCACAGACAGCAAATGCTGTGGCATTGCTGTTTTCCCTCTCCTGAAATGACATGACCCAAAAATGTAACTGTTCTTTGTACATATTGGAGTTTAGACAAACTGGCCTTATGGCCTTCGGCTGCGAGATGCATTAACAAAGCAATAGTATCAGCTTCACACTGTTCTGCTGTGGGTGCGCAAATCATGAGGTCATCAACATACTGGATGAGAGCCGTGCCTTTAGAAACTTGTAGAGAGGCCAAACTTGTACACAATGCCTGGTTGTACACAGTAGGAGATCACAGTAGCCTTGACACAACGTGTAAATGTGTAAGGTTTACCGTCATATTCAAATGCAAACCAGAATTGGCTGTCTTTGTGTACAGGGACACTGAAAATGCATTTGAGAGGTCGATGACAGTAAAAATGCTGCAGAGGCTGGAACTTGGGAAAGAATCAGATAAGGATTTGGGACCAGCGGTGCGCGGCGTGCACTGCTGCATTTACAGCTCGTAAATCCTGGACAAATCTCCATCGTCAGGAGGTTTGTCTCTGATCTTTTTGACAGGAAACACTGGAGTGCGGGGGAATCGTTACACGGAATAATGACCCCTTGTTTAAGCAGAGCGGTAAACACTGGCCGAATGCCATCAACAGCTTCACGTTTCAATGGGTACTGGGGTTGATTTGGACGGAACTTGGACTTAGGAGTGATTACCACAGGCTCCGCAGAGTGGATTAAACCTACGACATATTTGTGAGCTGCCCACAGTGTTTGAGGCACTGTTTTTAGCGCGTCAGGGAGCTCAGAAATATGACTGAAAAATGAGAACTCCGGGCCAGATGGGCCAGTAACGGGGTTAACATAGTCATCATTGCCTGTGAGAGTCTGAGAACGCAGTACATGAACTGAGCAGTCAATGCTGTACTTAAACACGTCATGTGATGGGGAATACTCAATCAACGGGTTGTCTGTGCTAGTCCAATCAGTACTAGATTCCCAGTCTTTAACGATTGGACCCAAATCTCTCCATCTCTCAGTGGGCCCCCTGGCTAGTGAAATGTGTGGGACCGCCCCTGGGATTTGATACAGCTTGTGTTGTGTGGCTGTGAGTCTAATAGAGATAGCACTACACAGCGAATTCACTACATTGTTTTAAGCATGATCTCATCATTCAAACATTCCAGCAGAAAACTCATCATAGTATCTACATGTATCATCATCAACAACGTTAGCAGTACAATGCAAATGAGAAGTTTCCATGAACACAGCAGGTGGAAAAACACGTTGATGAGTCGTCAACAGCCATTGGTACACATCAACAGTTCTTTATCATCAAATGTGGGGTTTTGAACCATCAATGGAGTTGGTCGTCGGACTTTGAGTCCCTCATTTGTGGAAATGAGGTCTAAGCCAAACCGGAGAATCAGATCTCGTCCCAGTAAATGTATTGGGCAGACAGATGATAAAAGAAAACTGTGTTTGACTGATGTGGGAAATGGATGACTGTTTGTCACTTCCCTGGTTTGATGCTGCTGGCATGGGTTCCGTCTCCTCCGACCGAATTCCTTCCTCCCCCACTCCCTCCTTCGATTGTCAGTTTGAAGAATTTACTTTGTTATGGTCCGATTTATCCGATCGAAAGTTCTTTTTCTGCTTCTCGTTGTTACGGCCTATAGCATTTTGGACCCCAAAGCAAAAGACTCGGGAGAGATGGTCAATAAACAAAAAGCTTTATTCAAGCAGAGAACAACAAATACAGCAGTGGAGTCAGGAAGTTGGCTGGCAAAAATCCAAACAATAATCCAAACAACGAGGAGAGCAGCGAGACACACCGGAGGGTCGAAACACAGAGGAATTATCTGGCAGGGAAGTGGCATGAGGACCGGGCTTTTATATCTACAGGTAAAGAGATGAGTGGAAACAGGTGTGCCTCGTCTGCTACTGGGAGGAGCCAGCCAACTCCCTGTCACACCAGCCCTGCAGAGGAAAACAGAAAAGAGAGGGGTGAGACAGGAAATAGCACACAAAATCACACAACAAAAAAATACAACTAAACAGAATCATAACAGTACCCCCCCCTCAACGGACGCCTCCTGGCGTCCTACCAGGCCTGTCCGGGTACCTCTCATAAAAGTCCCTAAGGAGAGCAGGGTCCAGAATCAGAGAGAGGGAGACCCATTGACGCTCCTCTAGTCCGTACCCCTCCCAATCCACCAAGTACTGGAACCCCCGGCCTCGCCTTCGTACATCCAACAACCGCTGGACGGTGAAAGCAGGATGATTATCAATACTCCGGGGGGGAGGAGGGGCTCGGCCGGAGGGCTCAGAGGACTGGAGGAAACTGGTTTGAGAAGTGAGACATGAAATGATGGGTGGACATTCAAGGCAGCTTGAGCCTAACCACAGCGGGGTTTATAATCCGTTCAATGACAAACGGGCCAATGTACCTGGGTGCCAGTTTGCGGGAGTCAGTCTGGAGTGGCAGATCACGGGAGGACAGCCAGACCTTCTGACTGGGCTGGTAGTCCGGGGCTGGAGTGCGATGGCGGTCTGCAAGCCTCTGGTTGCGAGCAGCAGTGCGAACGAGAGCTGCCCGAGCTTCATGCCAGACTCTGCGGGCCCGCCGAAGATGCCCCTGTACTAGAGGGGACTGCCACATCCCTCTCCTGGGCGGGGAAGAGAGGGGGTTGGAACCCAACAGAAGCCATGAATGGAGACATTCCTGTGGCGGAGCAAACCAGGGAGTTGTGGGCATATTCAACCCAAGGCAGGTGGGAGGCCCAGGAGACTGGATGGTGAGAAGAGACACAGCGAAGGGCTGCCTCCAGGTCCTGATTCGCACGCTCAGTCTGGCCGTTGGTCTGCGGGTGGTAACCTGATGACAGACTGGCCGACGCCCCCAATGCCTGGCAAAAGGCTTTCCAGACTCGAGAGGCAAATTGCGGACCCCTGTCAGAAACAATGTCCAGAGGAATGCCATCCAATATAAAAACATGCTGGGTGATTAGTGTAGCAGTCTCCAGAGCAGAAGGTAACTTAGGTAGGGGAACGAAGTGTACGGCCTTGGAAAAGCGGTCAACAATCGTCAGGATAACTGCATTTCCTTCCGATGGGGGAAGACCCGTCACGAAGTCCATGGCGATGTGAGACCAAGGCCAATGAGGAATGGGAAGAGGGCGGAGAAGACCAGCAGGGGCGCGGTGGGATGCCTTACTGCGGGCGCAGATGGAGCAGGCGGCGACATACTTCTTGGCATCAGAGGACATGGAGGGCCACCAGAAGCGTTTGTTGGATGAGGCCTAGAGTCCGAAGTGCTCCTGGATGGCAAACTATCTTAGAATCATGTCCCAACTGGAGCACTGAAGATCTGGCGTGCGGTGGAACGAACAGCCGACCCGGTGGACAACCCTCAGAAGCTGGATGGTCCTCTTGTGCCTCCAGGACCACCCTCTCAACCTCCCACCTGGCTACTCCCACCACACAGGAGGATGGAAGAATGGTTCCTGCGGATGGCTCCTCAACCGGAGGAGCGAACTGACGTGACAGGGCTTCTGCCTTGATGTTCCGTGAGCCTGGCCGATAGGTGAGGGTGAAGCTGAACCGGCACAGAAAAAGTGCCCATCGAGCCTGGCGAGAGTTGAGCCTGCGAGCAGAACGGAGATAAGCTAAGTTTCTGTGGTCCGTCCATACCACAAACGGATGAGTTGTGCCTTCAAGCCAGTGCCTCCATTCCTGCAGGGCTAAGACTAGTGCCAGAAGCTCCCGATTTCCCACATCATAGTTTATTTCTGCCGGGGAGAGCCGGCGGGAAAAGAAGGCGCAGGGATGCAACTTCTGGTCGGAGGCTGAGCGCTGGGAGAGGACTGCCCCTACACCAGTGTCGGAGGCATCCACTTCGACCACGAAAGGGGCTGAAGAATCAGGGTGAGATAACACAGGAGCAGAGGAAAACAAAGACTTCAACATAGCAAAAGCAGCCTCAGCTTCAGATGACCACACAAAGGGAACTTTAACTGAGGTGAGCTTGGTGAGTGGGGCAGCTGCTCGACTATAGTCACGAATAAACCTGCGGTAAAAGTTGGCAAAACCAAGAAACCTTTGGAGTTGCTTTCTCGTTGTAGGAGTGGACGTTGTAGGAGTTGGACATGTTCTTGGGGGTCACAAGAAAAAATGAGGATATCATCAAGATACACAAAGACAAATCTGTTAAGCATATCACGAAGGACATCGTTAATGAGTGTCTGAAACACAGCACGGGCGTTAGTTAACCCAAAAGGCATAACTAAATATTCAAAATGTCCCAGGGGCGTCTTAAACGCAGTCTTCCACTTGTCTCCCTCCCTTATCCTAACTAGGTGGTAGGCATTTCGGAGGTCCAACTTAGAGAAGATGGTGGCTTGATGGAGGAAACCAAAAGCTGAGTCTATGAGTGGAAGAGGATACTTATTCTTTACAGTAATGTCATTCAAGCCCCTGAAATCAATACAGGGGCGTAGAGTCTTATCCTTCTTGTCAACAAAAAAAAAACCTGCCCCCAATGGAGAGCGAGAAGGGCGAATGAGACCAGTAGCAACAGAGTCAGTGATATAAGTCTCCATGGCCTCCCTCTCCGGCTTGGAGATATTATAAAGTCTGCTCGAAGGCAAGGGAGCACCGGGGAGCAAGTCAATGCCACAGTCATAAGGTCGATGAGGTGGTAGAGACAGGGCACGATCCTTGCTGAAAACCTCCTGGAGGTCATGATACTCAGAGGGAACTGACGTGAGGTCAACAGGTCTGGGGGGAACAGGTTTTGAAGTAACAGTGGTGGGTATGGCAGAGTGTAAACAGTGAGAGTGGCAGAACAAACTCCAATTGACGATGGATAAGGTGGCCCAGTCTATGTGTGGGTTGTGGAGTTTAAGCCAGGGGAGACCTAACACCAGCGGAGAAAGGGGTGAGGGAATGAGATAAAAGGAAATGGTCTCGTGATGATTACCTGAGAGTAACAATGACACTGGGGCAGTACGGTGAGTTACACGGGCAAGAAGCCTACCATCAAGAGAAAAAATTGTCTTGGGCTCGGGAAGGAGTTCTGAGGGGAGATTAGACTGGAAAACCAGGTCAGAGTCAATACAATTTTCATCAGCCCCTGAATCAACTAAGACTTGGAGAGGAAGGGAAACTTGAGAACTAGAAACCGTACCCTTTAACTGGAGACGATTAGCGTGGGAAGGGGAGACAGAAGTATGGCTCACCAGCGCCCCTCCCCCGGCTGCTGAGCCTGCTCTTTTGGCCGAGCGGAACAGTTGGCTCGAATGTGGCCAGCCTGACCACAGTATATGCAGAGCCTCTGGAGGAAACGGCGTTCCCGTTCAGCAGGTGAAAGCCTCATTCTCCCCAGCTGCATAGGCTCCTCTGGGCTTAGGGATGAGGAGACGGTGGGTGGGTCCCGGTAGGAGAAAGGCTCCAGGCGTTGGTTAGGAGGTGCAGACTGTCCAGGCGGACGTGGTGACTTGGGTTGGGAAAAGGGAGAGGGAATCTCTGCCTGCCTGTTCTCTCCCTACGCCTCTCACAGAGGCGATTATCTAAGCGAATGGCCAAAGAAATTAACTCCTCAAGGGACGAAGTCTCATCTCGAGCAGCTAGCTCGTCCTTTAACTGGTCGTTTAATCCACGGGAAAAAACTATCTGTAGAGCCGTCTCATCCCACCCGCTCTCTGCTGCGAGAATGCGGAAATCAATTGAGTAAGTGGAGACTGACTCTGAACCCTGGCGTAAAGAAAGGAGCCGATTACCGGCCTCCTTACCCTGAAGCGGGTGGTCAAAAACTCGATACATCTCGGTCTCAAACACAGGAAAGGAGTTGTAGATAGCTGGGTTACTCTTGGCTATGGCTACCGCCCATGCAGCTGCTTTACCCGATAACACACTCATGACGAATGCTACCCTAGTTCTGTCAGAGGAGTAAGTTAAAGGCTGCTGATCAAAAACTAGAGAGCACTGGTGAAGAAACTGACTGCATGTCCCTGAATCACCTGAATACCTCACAGGGGTGGGGATGAATGGTTCACGGGGTTGGCCGGGATGAATGACTGGAATCTCAGGAGCTGGAGGCGGTGGCGCAGGAGCTGGAGCCGTCAGAGTGTTGAGCTGGGTGAAGACTGGTCCAAGCGGCCGCTGATTGAGTGAAACCGGTATTAAGGTTGTGGAGGGATTCCATGATACTTTGTAGGGCTTGTTCGTGCTGCCCCCACGAGCTCCTGTGTCGAAATAGCTTGCTTCAATCTCTCAGTCTCTGCGGGGTCCATGCTTTGGCCAGATAATTCTGTTACGGCCTATAGAATTTTGGACCCCAAAGCAAAAGACTGGAGAGTAGGGGTGTAACGGTTCACAGAAGTCACGGTTCGGTTCGTACCTCGGTTTGGGGGTCACGGTTCGGTACGGTTCGGTACAACAAGAAAAAGCAAAAAAAGTCCCAAATGCATAATTCCAGGTTTGTTCTAATTTATTTTTGAACAGTAGTGCAAGTTTCAGTTTTAAAATAAGGAACTCTGACATTTTGAATAATTAACTGTATTAAACAGTTAAAAACAAACCATAAACACTCAGATGGCCATATTATCTTATAATGTAATAACATAATGGCTGATGTCAAACAAAAAGGTTTCATCAAGCTGTAAAACTAAAAGAATGTCTTGAAAATATTATATCATAAATAATAAGCCAAAAGCTTCCGTTATTTATGTTGGTCTCACTGCTTTCATGTCTCTTGGCTTCTTAAAAACAGCGGGGATCAGCTGTTGAACTGCTGTTGTCTTTTGCCGGGCTCCGGTGATTGGCACATCTGGGTGATGCCTTCTGATGTGATTTAGCATGTTTGGCGTGTTGGTATTAGCATACCGCACCACTATCGAACAACGCCGACACACCGTCCTCGTCCGATCCACCACTCGCACACCTCATCGTTATTGTAGTCCACAGGGAACCCGAAATGTTCCCACACAGCTGATTTAAAAGAAGCAGGTGGTTCTAGCTCCTGTGTGTTATCTGAAATCGCCATACTAACTTTTCTTCTTTGTATTTTGTTCGTTTGTTGTGTTTTTGTTCTTGTTCTTCATTTGTTGTTTAAGGGCGGCTGGCAAACAGCTTTCAGGCGCAATACCGCCCCCTGGATTATATAGTATAATCTGCCCTGAATGACAGACTTTTTTCCCACTCGTAAAAAAAAAGGCGTATTCGCCGTGTGACTGCATGTGCCGAACCGTGACGTCCGAACCGTGACGGTACGGACGAATACGGATATACCGTTACACCCCTACTGGAGAGTGAGGTCAATAAACAAAAAGCTTT